>NW_022261980.1:17837283-17852283 GCF_002021735.2 Oncorhynchus kisutch
GAGAGAGAGAGAGAGAGAGGAGAGAGAGAGAGAGAGAGAGAGAGAGAGAGAGAGAGAGAGAGAGAGGAGAGAGAGAGAGAGAGAGAGAGAGAGAGAGAGAGAGAGAGAGAGAGAGAGAGAGAGAGAGAGAGAGGAGAGAGAGAGAGAGAGAGAGAGAGGAGAGAGAGAGAGAGGGAGAGAGAGAGAGGGAGAGAGGGAGAGAGGGAGAGAGGGAGAGAGGGAGAGAGGGAGAGAGAGAGGGAGAGAGAGAGAAAGAGAGGAGGTGAGGAAGAGAAAGAGAAAGAGAGAGGTAGAGGGAAAGCGAGAGAGAAACTCAGAAAGTAGTCAGTCAGTGTGTTTTAGGGGGAATTGATTTTGTCCTGAGGTTAACATTGTATCACATGGTTTCTGTCCATGTCAAGCATAGATATTTACATTCATTGTTTTGGTAAAAGTATCTTTGACATTTGCATTTTGTGTTCAAGCTCTGAGAAAAGACTTACTGTGCAAAGAAGAAGAAGAGCTACCAGTCAAGACTGTTTCTATTCAGGATCTACAGTTCAGTTTGTCTCTGAAGGAGAAGAGCTACCAGTCAAGACTGTTTCTATTCAGGATCTACAGTTCAGTTTGTCTCTGAAGGAGATGAGCTACCAGTCAAGACTGTTTCTATTCAGGATCTACAGTTCAGTTTGTCTCTGAAGGAGAAGAGCTACCAGTCAAGACTGTTTCTATTCAGGATCTACAGTTCAGTTTGTCTCTGAAGGAGAAGAAAGGAGAAGAACACACAGCAGCCGACATCCTCAGTGTAGCATTTGGAATTAGTGATCCAATAATGGTGCTGTCTATAGGTTCTCTTCTTATCAATACTGATCCTAGACCAGTCCTGAGCTGACCAATACACAGGGGAGTGGTGACTTGTTGTCTATAGACTGATCCTAGACCAGTCCTGGGCTGACCAATACACAGGGGAGTGGTGACCTGTTGTCTATAGACTGATCCTAGACCAGTCCTGGGCTGACCAATACACAGGGGAGTGATGACCTGTTGTCTATAGACTGATCCTAGACCAGTCCTGGGCTGACCAATACACAGGGGAGTGGTGACCTGTTGTCTATAGACTGATCCTAGACCAGTCCTGGGCTGACCAATACACAGGGGAGTGATGAGCTGTTGTCTATAGACTGATCCTAGACCAGTCCTGGGCTGACCAATACACAGGGGAGTGGTGAGCTGTTGTCTATAGACTGATCCTAGACCAGTCCTGGGCTGACCAATACACAAGGGAGTGGTGACCTGTTGTCTATAGACTGATCCTAGACCAGTCCTGGGCTGACCAATACACAGGGGAGTGGTGAGCTGTTGTCTATAGACTGATCCTAGACCAGTCCTGGGCTGACCAATACACAGGGGAGTGGTGACCTGTTGTCTATAGACTGATCCTAGACCAGTCCTGGGCTGACCAATACACAGGGGAGTGGTGACCTGTTGTCTATAGACTGATCCTAGACCAGTCCTGGGCTGACCAATACACAGGGGAGTGGTGACCTGTTGTCTATAGACTGATCCTAGACCAGTCCTGGGCTGACCAATACACAGGGGAGTGGTGACCTGTTGTCTATAGACTGATCCTAGACCAGTCCTGGGCTGACCAATACACAGGGGAGTGGTGACCTGTTGTCTATAGACTGATCCTAGACCAGTCCTGGGCTGACCAATACACAGGGGAGTGGTGAGCTGTTGTCTATAGACTGATCCTAGACCAGTCCTGGGCTGGAACAACTTCAAAGGTCTTCAAACAGATGAATCATTCATTCAGATAAAGAAACAGACAGACAAGAGTTTTCAGCCTGCTGTTAATAAACAACATGACACAGATCAGCATCCCAAATGAGAATGAATTATTTGTTGCATTATTACTGAATCATTAATGTCTATCTGTCACAACCACTGGTATTGTCCCGTAACATTCATTTCTCTATGAAATATTGATTCATATGTTGATATCTTATCATTGTACAAGCCTGTGTAACACCATCGATGATCTGAGGCTTCGTATGATGACAGAACAGAGTGAATACTGCTGTCAGGTCTAGACTACCACTGATGACAGAACAGAGTGAATACTGCTGTCAGGTCTAGACTACCACTGATGACAGAACAGAGTGAATACTGCTGTCAGGTCTAGACTACCACTGATGACAGAACAGAGTGAATACTGCTGTCAGGTCTAGACTACCACTGATGACAGTACAGAGTGAATACTGCTGTCAGGTCTAGACTACCACTGATGACAGAACAGAGTGAATACTGCTGTCAGGTCTAGACTACCACTGATGACAGAACAGAGTGAATACTGCTGTCAGGTCTAGACTACCACTGATGACAGTACAGAGTGAATACTGCTGTCAGGTCTAGACTACCACTGATGACAGTACAGAGTGAATACTGCTGTCAGGTCTAGACTACCACTGATGACAGTACAGAGTGAATACTGCTGTCAGGTCTAGACTACCACTGATGACAGTACAGAGTGAATACTGCTGTCAGGTCTAGACTACCACTGATGACAGAACAGAGTGAGTACTGCTGTCAGGTCTAGACTACCACTGATGACAGAACAGAGTGAATACTGCTGTCAGGTCTAGACTACCACTGATGACAGAACAGAGTGAATACTGCTGTCAGGTCTAGACTACCACTGAATACTGCTGTCAGGTCTAGACTACCACTGATGACAGAACAGAGTGAATACTGCTGTCAGGTCTAGACTACCACTGATGACAGAACAGAGTGAATACTGCTGTCAGGTCTAGACTACCACTGATGACAGAACAGAGTGAATACTGCTGTCAGGTCTAGACTACCACTGATGACAGAACAGAGTGAATACTGCTGTCAGGTCTAGACTACCACTGATGACAGTACAGAGTGAATACTGCTGTCAGGTCTAGACTACCACTGATGACAGTACAGAGTGAATACTGCTGTCAGGTCTAGACTACCACTGATGACAGTACAGAGTGAATACTGCTGTCAGGTCTAGACTACCACTGATGACAGATCAGAGTGAATACTGCTGTCAGGTCTAGACTACCACTGATATACTCTGTTTCAGATGTGTGTGTGTGCGTGTGTGTGTGTGTGTGTGTGCTTGCACATCGTTGTGTGTCCTGCGTACACATGCATGTCCGTGTGCTGTTCAGCAGGTTAGTAAGAGACTATGTGAACTCAATTAACCTCTGTCTGTTTTCCACAGGCGTTGTAGTTCAGTCTGTCCATATCCATCCCTGTGTTCACTAGAGGATCTCTAAGAACTCATACCTTCACTTCAACCCCATCCCAGTCACACAAACCTGTCTCATCACAAGGTAAGCTTCCTGCTCAAATGACTGTTTAGAGTACAGGTACATTATAGAACTGTTCTAGAACACTATAGAACTGTTATAGAACATTATAGAACTGTTATAGAACACTATAGAACTGTTATAGAACATTATAGATCTGTTATAGAACACTATAGAACTGTTATAGAACACTATAGAACTGTTATAGAACATTATAGTACTGTTATAGAACACTATAGAACTGTTATAGAACACTATAGAACTGTTATAAAACACTATAGAACTGTTATAGAACATTATAGAACATTATAGAACTGTTATAGAACATTATAGAACATTATAGAACAGTTATAGAACACTATAGAACTGTTATAGAACACTATAGAACTGTTATAGAACATTATAGAACTGTTATAGAACACTATAGAACTGTTATAAAACACTATAGAACTGTTATAGAACATTATAGTACTGTTATAGAACATTATAGAACTGTTATAGAACACTATAGAACTGTTATAGAACACTATAGAACTGTTATAGAACATTATAGAACATTATAGAACAGTTATAGAACACTATAGAACTGTTATAGAACACTATAGAACTGTTATAGAACATTATAGAACTGTTATAGAACACTATAGAACTGTTATAAAACACTATAGAACTGTTATAGAACACTATAGAACTGTTATAGAACATTATAGAACTGTTATAGAACACTATAGAACTGTTATAGAACACTATAGAACTGTTATAAAACACTATAGAACTGTTATAGAACATTATAGAACTGTTATAGAACATTATAGAACTGTTATAGAACATTATAGAACTGTTATAGAACACTATAGAACTGTTATAGAACATTATAGAACTGTTATAGAACATTATAGAACTGTTATAGAACACTATAGAACTGTTATAGAACACTATAGAACTGTTATAGAACATTATAGAACTGTTATAGAACACTATAGAACTGTTATAGAACACTATAGAACTGTTATAGAACACTATAGAACTGTTATAGAACATTATAGAACATTATAGAACTGTTATAGAACATTATAGAACATTATAGAACAGTTATAGAACACTATAGAACTGTTATAGAACACTATAGAACTGTTATAGAACATTATAGAACTGTTATAGAACATTATCTCTCATAAAGAGAGACAACACTACATAAAGAGAGACACCACTACATAAAGAGAGACACCACTACATAGAGCGAGACAACACAACACTACATAAAGAGAGACAACACAACACTACATAAAGAGAGACAACACTACATAAAGAGAGACATATCCATCCCTGTGTTCACTAGAGGATCTCTAAGAACTCATACCTTCACTTCAACCCCATCCCAGTCACACAAACCTGTCTCATCACAAGGTAAGCTTCCTGCTCAAATGACTGTTTAGAGTACAGGTACATTATAGAACTGTTCTAGAACACTATAGAACTGTTATAGAACATTATAGAACTGTTATAGAACACTATAGAACTGTTATAGAACATTATAGATCTGTTATAGAACACTATAGAACTGTTATAGAACACTATAGAACTGTTATAGAACATTATAGAACACTATAGAACTGTTATAGAACATTATAGTACTGTTATAGAACACTATAGAACTGTTATAGAACACTATAGAACTGTTATAAAACACTATAGAACTGTTATAGAACATTATAGAACATTATAGAACTGTTATAGAACATTATAGAACATTATAGAACAGTTATAGAACACTATAGAACTGTTATAGAACACTATAGAACTGTTATAGAACATTATAGAACTGTTATAGAACACTATAGAACTGTTATAAAACACTATAGAACTGTTATAGAACATTATAGTACTGTTATAGAACATTATAGAACTGTTATAGAACACTATAGAACTGTTATAGAACACTATAGAACTGTTATAGAACATTATAGAACATTATAGAACTGTTATAGAACACTATAGAACTGTTATAGAACACTATAGAACTGTTATAGAACATTATAGAACTGTTATAGAACACTATAGAACTGTTATAGAACACTATAGAACTGTTATAAAACACTATAGAACTGTTATAGAACATTATAGAACTGTTATAGAACATTATAGAACTGTTATAGAACATTATAGAACTGTTATAGAACACTATAGAACATTATAGAACTGTTATAGAACATTATAGAACTGTTATAGAACACTATAGAACTGTTATAGAACACTATAGAACTGTTATAGAACATTATAGAACTGTTATAGAACACTATAGAACTGTTATAGAACACTATAGAACTGTTATAGAACACTATAGAACTGTTATAGAACATTATAGAACATTATAGAACTGTTATAGAACATTATAGAACATTATAGAACAGTTATAGAACACTATAGAACTGTTATAGAACACTATAGAACTGTTATAGAACATTATAGAACTGTTATAGAACATTATCTCTCATAAAGAGAGACAACACTACATAAAGAGAGACACCACTACATAAAGAGAGACACCACTACATAGAGCGAGACAACACAACACTACATAAAGAGAGACAACACAACACTACATAAAGAGAGACAACACTACATAGAGAGAGACAGCACAACACTACATAAAGAGAGACAGCACAACACTACATGAAGAGAGACACCACAACACTACATAGAGAGAGACAACACTACATAAAGAGAGACACCACAACACTACATAAAGAGAGACAACACTACATAAAGAGAGACAGCACAACACTACATGAAGAGAGACAACACAACACGACATAAAGAGAGACACCACAACACTACATAGAGAGAGACAACACTACATAAAGAGAGACACCACAACACTACATAAAGAGAGACACCACAACACTACATAAAGAGAGACACCACAACACTACATAAAGAGAGACCACAACACTACATAGAGAGAGACAACACTACAACACTACATAAACAGACACCACTACACTACATAAAGAGACACCACTACACTACATAAAGAGAGACACCACAACACTACATAAAGAGAGACACTACAACACTACATAAAGAGAGACACCACAACACTACATAAAGAGAGACACCACAACACTACATAAAGGTGAAGGTGACTACAGGGAATATTGAAGGAATGTAGCTACAACACATTCCTGATTGTTGTAATTTAGATTGCCGGGTCTTTCTAAAGAGACATTGTCTCAATTTTGATGCAGGTACAAGACTGTTTCTATTCAGGATCTACAGACCAGTTTGTCTCTGAGCGTCACTAAAGGTGACTACAGGGAATATTGAGGGAATGTAGCTACAACACATTCCTGATTGTTGTAATTTAGATTGCCGGGTCTTTCTAAAGAAACATTGTCTCAATTTTGATGGAGGTACAATACTTGTGTTGAGCGAAGCGTTGACATGTGCCTTGCAGTCTACAGTCGTAGCCAAACGTTTTGAGAAAGACACAAATATTAATTTTCACGAAGTCTGCTGCCTCAGTTTGTATGATGCAATTTGCATACACTCCGGGATGTTATGAAGAGTGATCAGATGAATTGCCATTAATTGGCAATTCAGTCCCTCTTTGCCATGCAAATGAACTGAATCCCCCCAAAACATTTCCACTGCATTTCAGCCCTGCCACAAAAGGACCAGCTGACATCATGTCAGTGATTCTCTCATTAACACAGGTGTGTGTTGACGAGGACAAGGCTGGAGATCACTCTATCTTGCTGATTGAGTTTCATTAACAGAGTGAAAGCTTCAACAGGAGGGTGGTGCTTGGAATCAATGTTATTCCTCTGTCAACCATGGTTACCTGCAAGGGAACACGTGCCGTCATCATTGCTATGCACAAAAAGGGCTTCACAGGCAAGGATATTGCTGCCAGTAAGATTGCACCTAAATCAACCACTTATCGGATCATCAAGAACTTCAAGGAGAGCGGTTCAATTGTTGTGAAGAAGACTTCAGGGCGCCCAAGAAAGTCCAGCCAGCGCCAGGACCGTCTCCTAAAGTTGATTCAGCTGCGGGATCGGGGCACCACCAGTACAGAGCTTGCTCAGGAATGGCAGCAGGCAGGTGTGAGTGCATCTGCACGCACAGTGAGGCAAAGACTTTTGGAGGATGGCCTGGTGTCAAGAAAGGCAGCAAAGAAGCCACTTCTCTCCAGGAAAAACATCAAGGACAGACTGATATTCTGCAGAAGGTACAGGGATTGGACTGCTGAGGACTGGGGTAAAGTCCTTTTCTCTGATGAATCCCCTTTCCGATTGTTTGGGGCATTCGGAAAAAAGCTTGTCCGGAGAAGACAAGGTGAGCGCTACCATCAGTCCTGTGTCATGCCAACAGTAAAGCATCCTGAGACCATTCATGTGTGGGGTTACTTCTCAGCCAAGGGAGTGGGCTCACTCACAATTTTGCCTAAGAACACAGCCATGAATAAAGAATGGTACCAACACATCCTCCGAGAGCAACTTCTCCCAACCATCCAGGAACAGTGCCTTTTCCAGCATGATGGAGCACCTTGCCATAACTAAGTGGCTCGGGGAACAAAACACCGATATTTTGGGTCCATGGCCAGGAAACTCCCTAGACCTTAATCCCATTGAGAACTTGTGGTCAATCCTCAAGAGGCGGGTGGACAAACAAAAACCCACAACTTCTGACTAACTCCAAGTATTGATTATGCAAGAATGGGCTGCCATCAGTCAGGATGTGGCCCAGAAGTTAATTGACAGCATGCCAGGGAGGATTGCAGAGGTCTTGAAAATAAGGATCAACACCACAAATATTGACTCCATGCATCAACTTCATATAAATTGCCAATAAAAGCCTTTGACACTTATGAAATGCTCGTAATTATACTTCAGTATTCCATAGTAACATCTGACAAAAATATCTAATATCTGTTGTGGTGTCTCTCTTTATGTGATTGTGTGTTTTGATTTTAATCCCTGCCCCCAACCCCACTGGAGGCCTTGTGCCTCTTGGTAGGCCGTCATTATATACACTGCTCAGAAAAATAAAGGGAACACTAAAATAACACATCCTAGATCTGAATGAATGAAATATTCTTATTAAATACCTTTTTTCTCTATATAGTTGAATGTGCTGACAACAAAATCACACACAAATTATCAATGGAAATCAAATGTATCAACCCATGGAGGTCTGGATTTGGAGTCACACTCAAAATTAAAGTGGAAAACCACACTACAGGCTGATCCAACTTTGATGTAATGTCCTTAAAACAAGTCAAAATGAGGCTCAGTAGTGTGTGTGGCCTCCACGTGCCTGTATGACCTCCCTACAACGCCTGGGCATGCTCCTGATGAGGTGGCGGATGGTCTCCTGAGGGATCTTTTTATTATTTTACCTTTATTTAACTAGGCAAGTCAGTTAAGAACACATTTTTATTTTCAATGACCTAGGAACAGTGGGTTAACTGCCTGTTCAGGGGCAGAACGACAGATTTGTACCTTGTCAGCTCAGGGATTTGAACTTGCAACCTTCCGGTTACTAGTCCAACGCTCTAACCACTAGGCTACCCTGCTGATCTCCTCCCAGAACTGGACTAAAGCATCCGCCAACTCCTGGACAGTCTGTGGCGCTCCATCCACCAACGCCACGTTGGTGGATGGAGCGAGACATGATGTCCCAGATGTGCTCAATTGGATTCAGGTCTGGGGAACGGGCGGGCCAGTCCATAGCATCAATGCCTTCCTCTTGCAGGAACTGCTGACACACTCCAGCCACATGAGGTCTAGCATTGTCTTGCATTAGGAGGAACCCAGGGCCAACCGCACCAGCATATGGTCTCACTCGGGGTCTGAGGATCTCATCTCGGTACCTAATGGCAGTCAGGTTACCTCTGGCGAGCACATGGAGGGCTGTGCGGCCCCCCAAAGAAATGCCACCCCACACCATGACTGACCCACCGCCAAACCGGTCATGCTGGAGGATGTTGCAGGCAGCAGAACGTTCTCCACGGCGTCTCCAGACTCTGTCACGTCTGTCACGTGCTCAGTGTGAACCTGCTTTCATCTGTGAAGAGCACAGGGCGCCAGTGGCAAATTTGCCAATCATGGCAAATGCCAAATGTCCTGCACGGTGTTGGGCTGTAAGCACAACCCCCACCTGTGGACATCGGGCCCTCATACCACCCTCATGGAGTCTGTTTCTGACCGTTTGAGCAGACACATGCACATTTGTGGCCTGCTGGAGGTCATTTTGCAGGGCTCTGGCCGTGCTCATCCTGCTCCTCCTTGCACAAAGGCGGAGGTAGCAGTCCTGCTGCTGGGTTGTTGCCCTCCTACGGCCTCCTCCACGTCTCCTGATGTACTGGCCTGTCTCCTGGTAGCACCTCCATGCTCTGGACACTACGCTGACAGACACAGCAAACCTTCTTGCCACATCTCGCATTGATGTGCCATCCTGGATGAGCTGCACTACCTGAGTCACTTGTGTGGGTTGTAGACTCCCGTCTCATGCTACCACTAGAGTGAAATCACCGCCAGCATTCAAAAGTGACTAAAACATCAGCCAGGAAGCATAGGAACTGAGAAGTGGTCTGTGGTCACCACCTGCAGAACCACTCCTTTATTGGGGGTGTCTTGCTAATTGACTATCATTTCCACCTGTTGTCTATTCCATTTGCACAACAGCATGTGAAGTGTATTGTCAATCAGTGTTGCTTCCTAAGTGGACAGTTTGATTTCACAGAAGTGGGATTGACTTGGAGTTACATTGTGTTGTTTAAGTGTTCCCTTGTTTTTTTGAGCAGTGTATAACTGACTTGAATAGTTAAATAAAGGTTAAATAAAAAATAAAATAAAAAATATTTCTTAGAATTCCCTCCTCAAGTCCTTGAACACACATTTTCCTTGAAGTGTTGACCAGACCTGCTATATGCTTCTTATCCCAAATCCATGTGAGTTAAAGTGTATGTGTGTGTGCCCCATGTGTGTGTGTGTGTGTGCCCCATGTGTGTGTGTGCCCCATGTGTGTGTGTGTGCCCCATGTGTGTTTGTGTGTGTGTGCCCCATGTGTGTGTGTGTACCCCATGTGTGTGTGTGTGCCCCATGTGTGTGTGTGTGCCCCATGTGTGTGTGTGCCCCATGTGTGTGTGTGCCCCATGTGTGTGTGTGTGCCCCATGTGTGTGTGTGTGTGTGTGCCCCATGTGTGTGTGTGTGTGTGTGTGTGTGTGCCCCATGTGTGTGTGTGTGCCCCATGTGTGTGTGTGTGCCCCATGTGTGTGTGTGTACCCCATGTGTGTGTGTGTGCCCCATGTGTGTGTGTGCCCCATGTGTGTGTGTGCCCCATGTGTGTGTGTGTGTGTGCCCCATGTGTGTGTGTGTGTGTGTTTGTGTGCCCCATGTGTGTGTGTGTGTGTGCCCCATGTGTGTGTGTGCCCCATGTGTGTGTGTGTGCCCCATGTGTGTTTGTGTGTGTGTGCCCCATGTGTGTGTGTGTACCCCATGTGTGTGTGTGTGCCCCATGTGTGTGTGTGTGCCCCATGTGTGTGTGTGCCCCATGTGTGTGTGTGCCCCATGTGTGTGTGTGTGCCCCATGTGTGTGTGTGTGTGTGTGCCCCATGTGTGTGTGTGTGTGTGTGTGTGTGTGCCCCATGTGTGTGTGTGTGCCCCATGTGTGTGTGTGTGCCCCATGTGTGTGTGTGTACCCCATGTGTGTGTGTGTGCCCCATGTGTGTGTGTGCCCCATGTGTGTGTGTGCCCCATGTGTGTGTGTGTGTGTGCCCCATGTGTGTGTGTGTGTGTGTTTGTGTGCCCCATGTGTGTGTGTGTGCCCCATGTGTGTGTGTGCCCCATGTGTGTGTGTGTGCCCCATGTGTGTGTGTGTGCCCCATGTGTGTGTGTGTGTGCCCCATGTGTGTGTAAATGAGTGATGTTCAGGAAATGAACCTGAGTGTAACCCCTGGCTGTGTAAATGAACTGCTACTGAACAGGAGGAAGAGGAACATTGATTTCCTCTCATGCATCAATCAAACCACAAACCTGTTCTACTGAGGGCTGCCACCATGGCTGAGTATATAACCTGTTCTACTGAGGGCTGCCACCGTGGCTGAGGGTATAACCTGTTCTACTGAGGGCTGCCACCGTGGCTGAGTATATAACCTGTTCTACTGAGGGCTGAGTATATAACCTGTCCTACTGAGGGCTGCCACCGTGGCTGAGTATATAACCTGTTCTACTGAGGGCTGAGTATATAACCTGTCCTACTGAGGGCTGAGTATATAACCTGTTCTACTGAGGGCTGAGTATATAACCTGTTCTACTAAGGGCTGCCACCGTGGCTGAGTATATAACCTGTTCTACTGAGGGCTGCCACCGTGGCTGAGTATATAACCTGTTCTACTGAGGGCTGCCACCGTGGCTGAGTATATAACCTGTTCTACTGAGGGCTGCCACCGTGGCTGAGTATATAACCTGTTCTACTGAGGGCTGAGTATATAACCTGTCCTACTGAGGGCTGCCACCGTGGCTGAGTATATAACCTGTTCTACTGAGGGCTGAGTATATAACCTGTTCTACTGAGGGCTGCCACCGTGGCTGAGTATATAACCTGTCCTACTGAGGGCTGAGTATATAACCTGTCCTACTGAGGGCTGAGTATATAACCTGTTCTACTGAGGGCTGAGTATATAACCTGTTCTACTGAGGGCTGCCACCGTGGCTGAGTATATAACCTGTTCTACTGAGGGCTGCCACCGTGGCTGAGTATATAACCTGTTCTACTGAGGGCTGCCACCGTGGCTGAGTATATAACCTGTTCTACTGAGGGCTGAGTATATAACCTGTTCTACTGAGGGCTGAGTATATAACCTGTTCTACTGAGGGCTGAGTATATAACCTGTCCTACTGAGGGCTGAGTATATAACCTGTCCTACTGAGGGCTGAGTATATAACCTGTTCTACTGAGGGCTGAGTATATAACCTGTCCTACTGAGGGCTGAGTATATAACCTGTTCTACTGAGGGCTGCCACCGTGGCTGAGTATATAACCTGTTCTACTGAGGGCTGCCACCGTGGCTGAGGGTATAACCTGTTCTACTGAGGGCTGAGTATATAACCTGTTCTACTGAGGGCTGCTACCGTGGCTGAGAGTATAACCTGTTCTAGTCAGGGCTGCCACCGTGGCTGAGTATATAACCTGTTCTACTGAGGGCTGCCACCGTGGCTGAGAGTATAATCTGTTCTACTGAGGGCTGAGTATATAACCTGTTCTACTGAGGGCTGCTACCGTGGCTGAGAGTATAACCTGTTCTAGTCAGGGCTGCCACCGTGGCTGAGTATATAACCTGTTCTAGTCAGGGCTGCTACCGTGGCTGAGTGTATAACCTGTTCTACTGAGGGCTGAGTATATAACCTGTTCTACTGAGGGCTGAGTATATAACCTGTCCTACTGAGGGCTGCCACCGTGGCTGAGGGTATAACCTGTTCTACTGAGGGCTGAGTATATAACCTGTCCTACTGAGGGCTGAGTATATAACCTGTTCTACTGAGGGCTGAGTATATAACCTGTTCTACTGAGGGCTGCCACCATGGCTGAGTATATAACCTGTTCTACTGAGGGCTGAGTATATAACCTGTTCTAGCCAGGGCTGCTACCGTGGCTGAGTATATAACCTGTTCTACTGAGGGCTGAGTATATAACCTGTCCTACTGAGGGCTGCCACCGTGGCTGAGTATATAACCTGTTCTACTGAGGGCTGAGTATATAACCTGTTCTACTGAGGGCTGAGTATATAACCTGTTCTACTGAGGGCTGAGTATATAACCTGTCCTACTGAGGGCTGAGTATATAACCTGTCCTACTGAGGGCTGCCACCATGGCTGAGTATATAACCTGTTCTACTGGGGGCTGAGTATATAACCTGTCCTACTGAGGGCTGAGTATATAACCTGTTCTACTGAGGGCTGAGTATATAACCTGTTCTACTGAGGGCTGCCACCATGGCTGAGTATATAACCTGTCCTACTGAGGGCTGAGTATATAACCTGTTCTACTGAGGGCTGAGTATATAACCTGTTCTACTGAGGGCTGAGTATATAACCTGTCCTACTGAGGGCTGAGTATATAACCTGTCCTACTGAGGGCTGAGTATATAACCTGTTCTACTGAGGGCTGAGTATATAACCTGTCCTACTGAGGGCTGAGTATATAACCTGTTCTACTGAGGGCTGCCACCGTGGCTGAGTATATAACCTGTTCTACTGAGGGCTGCCACCGTGGCTGAGGGTATAACCTGTTCTACTGAGGGCTGAGTATATAACCTGTTCTACTGAGGGCTGCTACCGTGGCTGAGAGTATAACCTGTTCTAGTCAGGGCTGCCACCGTGGCTGAGTATATAACCTGTTCTACTGAGGGCTGCCACCGTGGCTGAGAGTATAATCTGTTCTACTGAGGGCTGAGTATATAACCTGTTCTACTGAGGGCTGCTACCGTGGCTGAGAGTATAACCTGTTCTAGTCAGGGCTGCCACCGTGGCTGAGTATATAACCTGTTCTAGTCAGGGCTGCTACCGTGGCTGAGTGTATAACCTGTTCTACTGAGGGCTGAGTATATAACCTGTTCTACTGAGGGCTGAGTATATAACCTGTCCTACTGAGGGCTGCCACCGTGGCTGAGGGTATAACCTGTTCTACTGAGGGCTGAGTATATAACCTGTCCTACTGAGGGCTGAGTATATAACCTGTTCTACTGAGGGCTGAGTATATAACCTGTTCTACTGAGGGCTGCCACCATGGCTGAGTATATAACCTGTTCTACTGAGGGCTGAGTATATAACCTGTTCTAGCCAGGGCTGCTACCGTGGCTGAGTATATAACCTGTTCTACTGAGGGCTGAGTATATAACCTGTCCTACTGAGGGCTGCCACCGTGGCTGAGTATATAACCTGTTCTACTGAGGGCTGAGTATATAACCTGTTCTACTGAGGGCTGAGTATATAACCTGTTCTACTGAGGGCTGAGTATATAACCTGTCCTACTGAGGGCTGAGTATATAACCTGTCCTACTGAGGGCTGCCACCATGGCTGAGTATATAACCTGTTCTACTGGGGGCTGAGTATATAACCTGTCCTACTGAGGGCTGAGTATATAACCTGTTCTACTGAGGGCTGAGTATATAACCTGTTCTACTGAGGGCTGCCACCATGGCTGAGTATATAACCTGTCCTACTGAGGGCTGAGTATATAACCTGTTCTACTGAGGGCTGAGTATATAACCTGTTCTACTGAGGGCTGCCACCGTGGCTGAGTATATAACCTGTTCTACTGAGGGCTGCCACCGTGGCTGAGTATATAACCTGTTCTACTGAGGGCTGCCACCGTGGCTGAGTATATAACCTGTTCTACTGAGGGCTGAGTATATAACCTGTCCTACTGAGGGCTGAGTATATAACCTGTTCTACTGAGGGCTGAGTATATAACCTGTTCTACTGAGGGCTGAGTATATAACCTGTTCTACTGAGGGCTGCCACCGTGGCTGAGTATATAACCTGTTCTACTGAGGGCTGAGTGTATAACCTGTTCTACTGAGGGCTGCCACCGTGGCTGAGTATATAACCTGTTCTACTGAGGGCTGCCACCGTGGCTGAGTATATAACCTGTTCTACTGAGGGCTG
>NW_022261980.1:17862283-17879783 GCF_002021735.2 Oncorhynchus kisutch
GTGTAATCAAGTTGAAGGTGAGACGGAAGACAGTCTTCCTAACACCGTGCTTTGAGTAAGTTCTTAACTCAGACAGTACAGTCAGTTGTCAAGTCAGTTGTCAAGTCAGTTGTCAAGTCAGTTGTCATGTCAGTTGTCAGGACAGTTGTCAAGTCAGTTGTCAAGTCAGTTGTCAAGTCAGTTGTCAAGTCAGTTGTCAAGCTGACACCAACAGGTTTTTACATATGTGACCCTTATGACGGTGGGTTGAAGTAGTGAAGTGTTATCAATACTACTGCATTAGGTCAATACTACTGCATTAGGTCAATACTACTGCATTAGGTCAATACTACTGCATTAGGTCAATACTACTGCATTAGGTCAGTACTACTGTATTAGGTCAATACTACTGCATTAGGTCAGTACTACTGCATTAGGTCAATACTACTGCATTAGGTCAATACTACTGCATTAGGTCAATACTACTGCATTAGATCAATACTACTGCATTAGGTCAATACTACTGCATTAGGTCAATACTACTGCATTAGGTCAGTACTACTGCATTAGGTCAATACTACTGCATTAGATCAATACTACTGCATTAGGTCAGTACTACTGTATTAGGTCAGTACTACTGCATTAGGTCAATACTACTGCATTAGGTCAATACTACTGCATTAGGTCAATACTACTGCATTAGGTCAATACTACTACATTAGGTCAGTACTACTGCATTAGGTCAATACTACTGCATTAGGTCAATACTACTGCATTAGGTCAATACTACTGCATTAGGTCAATACTACTGCATTAGGTCAATACTACTGAATCAGAAGAAAGACATTGAGAGTTGTGTGAGTGTACAAGACTTGATAGTCAAGGACCAGGTGGATGGTCCTCCGGAGGGTATCCCAGCTGCCCCGGTGTAGTCGGTCCTACCACAGAGCAACAGCCAGATAGAGAGAGCCAAACAGATGGGTACAGGAGGAGATAGGATGAGAGGGGACCCCAAATCAGCACCTTTACAGTCCTCAAGGACAAAGTTACTCTGGCTAACACCTGTTTCACCACTCTCTCTCTCTCTCTCTCTCTCTGTCTCTCTCTCTTTCTCTCTGCTCTCTCTCTCTCTTTCTCTCTCTCTTTCTCTCTCTCTTTCTCTCTCTCTCTCCCTCTTTCTTCCACCCTCTCCATCTCTTTCACGCTCTCTCCCCCTCTACCCCCCCCCCCTCTCTCTCTCCCTCTGCTCTCTCCCTCTTTCTTCCACCCTCTCCATCTCTTTCACACTCTCTCCCCCTCTACCCCCACTTTCTCTCTGTTTCTATCTCTCTCTCTCTCTCTCCCTCTCTCCCTCTTTCTTCCACCCTCTCCATCTCTTTCACGCTCTCTCCCCTCTACCCCTCTCTCTCTCTCTCTCTCTACCCCTCTCTCCCCCCTCTACCCCTCTCTCTCCTCTCTCTCTCTCTCTCTCTCTACCCCTCTCTCCCCCTCTACCCCCCTCTACCCCCCCCCCCCCTCTCTCTCTCTCTCTCTCCTTCTCTCTCTCTCTCTGTCTCTGTCTCCCTGTGTTACAGGATCAGCTATAAGACAGCGTACCGTAGGGGTGTGAGGACTATGTACAGAAGGCGTTCTCAGTGTTGCCCGGGCTTCTATGAGAACGGAGACCTGTGTGTCCGTAAGTAACAGTCATCTGTCTCCTGTCTCTTCTTTACACTGGTTGGAACATTCTGGTTGGAACATTCTGGTTGGAACATTCTGGTTGGAACATTCCGGTTGGAACATTCTGGTTGGAACTTTCCGGTTGGAACATTCTGGTTGGAACATTCTGGTTGGAACATTCTGGTTGGAACATTCTGGTTGGAACATTCCGGTTGGAACATTCTGGTTGGAACATTCCGGTTAGAACATTCCGGTTGGAACATTCCGGTTGGAACATTCTGGTTGGAACATTCTGGTTGGAACATTCTGGTTGGAACATTCCAGAATCAGAAGGGAATAAGCAGGGAATCTGGGAACCCTCCAACAGGGATTTCTGGAAAATCTGGGAATGTTGGGACAATTCAGGGAATTTCGTCAGCAACCCTACTTTGTCTCCTATCGTACTGGTCCATCTTAATAAGCAACAGTTTTATAGTTTCCATGAATAGGGAATGGTCTTTATCCATGTAATAGAGTCATGAAAGAGACTCTGCAACAACTCTTCTCTTAGATATTCATACTCTCTGCCAGATCTTCCTCACAATCAGCCAAATCCAAATCCTTTTATGTTTTTATTCATTTATTCCCTTTTGATATCAGTCAAATGTATTCAGTACTTCATTTGACCAACTCTAAGCTTTAGTTTTTCAGCATCCAATATGTTTAGGGTGATCCCCCTGCTACTGGGAACCCATTGGTGATCCCCCTGCTACTGGGAACCCATTGGTGATCCCCCTGCTACTGGGAACCCATTGGTGATCCCCCTGCTACTGGGAACCCATTGGTGATCCCCCTGATACTGAGAACCCATTGGTGATCTCACCTCAGATCTACTGGGAACCCATTGGTGATCCCCCTGCTACTGGGAACCCATTGGTGACCCCCTGTTACTGGGACCCCATTGGTGATCCCCCTGCTACTGGGAACCCATTGGTGATCCCCCTGCTACTGGGAACCCATTGGTGACCCCCTGTTACTGGGAACCCATTGGTGATCCCCCTGCTACTGGGAACCCATTGGTGACCCCCTGTTACTGGGAACCCATTGGTGATCTCACCTCAGACCTACTGGGAACCCATTGGTGATCTCACCTCAGACCTACTGGGAACCCATTGGTGATCCCCCTGCTACTGGGAACCCATTGGTGATCTCACCTCAGACCTACTGGGAACCCATTGGTGATCTCACCTCAGACCTACTGGGAACCCATTAGTGATCTCACCTCAGACCTACTGGGAACCCATTGGTGATCTCACCTCAGACCTACTGGGAACCCATTGGTGATCTCACCTCAGACCTACTGGGAACCCATTGGTGATCTCACCTCAGACCTACTGGGAACCCATTGGTGATCTCACCTCAGACCTACTGGGAACCCATTGGTGATCTCACCTCAGACCTACTGGGAACCCATTGGTGATCCCCCTGCTACTGGGAACCCATTGGTGATCCCCCTGCTACTGGGAACCCATTGGTGATCTCACCTCAGATCTACTGGGAACCCATTGGTGATCCCCCTGCTACTGGGAACCTATTGGTGATCTCACCTCAGACCTACTGGGAACCCATTGGTGATCTCACCTCAGACCTACTGGGAACCCATTGGTGATCTCACCTCAGATCTACTGGGAACCCATTGGTGATCCCCCTGCTACTGGGAACCCATTGGTGATCTCACCTCAGACCTACTGGGAACCCATTGGTGATCTCACCTCAGACCTACTGGGAACCCATTGGTGATCTCACCTCAGACCTACTGGGAACCCATTGGTGTTCTCACCTCAGACCTACTGGGAACCCATTGGTGATCCCCCTGCTACTGGGAACCCATTGGTGATCCCCCTGCTACTGGGAACCCATTGGTGATCTCACCTCAGACCTACTGGGAACCCATTGGTGATCTCACCTCAGACCTACTGGGAACCCATTGGTGATCTCACCTCAGACCTACTGGGAACCCATTGGTGATCTCACCTCAGACCTACTGGGAACCCATTGGTGATCCCCCTGCTACTGGGAACCCATTGGTGATCTCACCTCAGACCTACTGGGAACCCATTGGTGATCTCACCTCAGACCTACTGGGAACCCATTGGTGATCTCACCTCAGACCTACTGGGAACCCATTGGTGATCTCACCTCAGACCTACTGGGAACCCATTGGTGATCTCACCTCAGACCTACTGGGAACCCATTGGTGATCCCCCTGCTACTGGGAACCCATTGGTGATCTCACCTCAGACCTACTGGGAACCCATTGGTGATCTCACCTCAGACCTACTGGGAACCCATTGGTGATCTCACCTCAGACCTACTGGGAACCCATTGGTGATCTCACCTCAGACCTACTGGGAACCCATTGGTGATCCCCCTGCTACTGGGAACCCATTGGTGATCCCCCTGCTACTGGGAACCCATTGGTGATCTCACCTCAGACCTACTGGGAACCCATTGGTGATCTCACCTCAGACCTACTGGGAACCCATTGGTGATCCCCCTGCTACTGGGAACCCATTGGTGATCCACCTGCTACTGGGAACCCATTGGTGATCTAACCTCAGACCTACTGGGAACCCATTGGTGATCTCACCTCAGACCTACTGGGAACCCATTGGTGATCTCACCTCAGACCTACTGGGAACCCATTGGTGATCCCCCTGCTACTGGGAACCCATTGGTGATCTCCCTGCTACTGGGAACCCATTGGTGATCCCCCTGCTACTGGGAACCCATTGGTGATCTCACCTCAGACCTACTGGGAACCCATTGGTGATCTCACCTCGTCACAGATAAAAGACCTGCATCACTACATTTTCCTTCAGCTCCGTATTGATGTGGACTGTGTTCGAGATACTCAACACCTAAAGCCACGTACTGTAACCTTTAGGGAAACACTGGGTTCTTTGACTAACAATACGGCCAACGATTTCTTTGAAAGATGAATCATGGAAGCCTCGTATCGAAGCGAGTTCATCTCGAACGCCCCGAGAGGGAGGAGAGTGGAGAGAGTATTAGAAATAAACGGAGAGAGGAAGTTGATTGAAGGATATCTTTAGCCTCTCCTTTCTTTTTTTAAAAGTGTAGTATAGAGTCATTTAGTCATTTATTCATTTAGTGATTTAGTGATTTCGTCATTTAGTCATTTAGTCATTTATTCATTTAGTCATTTAGTCATTTAGTCATTTAGTCATTTGAAGTCTAACTTCACAATTAAATGCATGTTTAATCACTTAGATACATTGGTCTTTTATCACGTTTTCTCTAGTAATTATACCGTTATTTTCATTGTGTCAATCAAACTAACTCATACGTCTCCAATGCTCTACTGTACATCTCTATTAGAGATATAGGTACATCTTGAAAACAACCTGTCCAACATCTACTATAGACCAGAGCCCTATTCCCTATATAGTGGTACTACTATAGACCAGAGCCCTATTCCCTATATAGTGGTACTACTATAGACCAGAGCCCTATTCCCTATATAGTGGTACTACTATAGACCAGAGCCCTATTCCCTATATAGTGGTACTACTATAGACCAGAGCCCTATTCCCTATATAGTGGTACTACTATAGACCAGAGCCCTATTCCCTATATAGTGGTACTACTATAGACCAGAGCCCTATTCCCTATATAGTGGTACTACTATAGACCAGAGCCCTATTCCCTATATAGTGGTACTACTATAGACCAGAGCCCTATTCCCTATATAGTGGTACTACTATAGACCAGAGCCCTATTCCCTATATAGTGGTACTACTATAGACCAGAGCCCTATTCCCTATATAGTGGTACTACTATAGACCAGAGCCCTATTCCCTATATAGTGGTACTACTATAGACCAGAGCCCTATTCCCTATATAGTGGTACTACTATAGACCAGAGCCCTATTCCCTATATAGTGGTACTACTATAGACCAGAGCCCTATTCCCTATATAGTGGTACTACTATAGACCAGAGCCCTATTCCCTATATAGTGGTACTACTATAGACCAGAGCCCTAATCCCTATATAGTGGTACTACTATAGACCAGAGCCCTATTCCCTATATAGTGGTACTACTATAGACCAGTGCCCTATTCCCTATATAGTGGTACTACTATAGACCAGAGCCCTATTCCCTATATAGTGGTACTACTATAGACCAGAGCCCTATTCCCTATATAGTGGTACTACTATAGACCAGGGCCCTATTCCCTATATAGTGGTACTACTATAAACCAGAGCCCTATTCCCTATATAGTGGTACTACTATAGACCAGAGCCCTATTCCCTATATAGTGGTACTACTATAGACCAGAGCCCTATTCCCTATATAGTGGTACTACTATAGACCAGAGTCCTATTCCCTATATAGTGGTACTACTATAGACCAGAGCCCTATTCCCTATATAGTGGTACTACTATAGACCAGAGCCCTAATCCCTATATAGTGGTACTACTATAGACCAGAGCCCTATTCCCTATATAGTGGTACTACTATAGACCAGTGCCCTATTCCCTATATAGTGGTACTACTATAGACCAGGGCCCTATTCCCTATATAGTGGTACTACTATAGACCAGAGCCCTATTCCCTATTTAGTGGTACTACTATAGACCAGAGCCCTATTCCCTATATAGTGGTACTACTATAGACCAGAGCCCTATTCCCTATATAGTGGTACTACTATAGACCAGAGCCCTATTCCCTATATAGTGGTACTACTATAGACCAGAGCCCTATTCCCTATATAGTGGTACTACTATAGACCAGAGCCCTATTCCCTATATAGTGGTACTACTATAGACCAGAGCCCTATTCCCTATATAGTGGTACTACTATAGACCAGAGCCCTAATCCCTATATAGTGGTACTACTATAGACCAGAGCCCTATTCCCTATATAGTGGTACTACTATAGACCAGTGCCCTATTCCCTATATAGTGGTACTACTATAGACCAGAGCCCTATTCCCTATATAGTGGTACTACTATAGACCAGAGCCCTATTCCCTATATAGTGGTACTACTATAGACCAGTGCCCTATTCCCTATATAGTACACTACTATAGACCAGAGCCCTATTCCCTATATAGTACACTACTATAGACCGTAGTGCTCTACATAGGGAATAGGGTGCTAGGTGGGACACTACCCCCCGGTGTCTCCTTGATCTTAGATCCAGCCGTTAACTAACAGACATCGATGATTCAGTCTACAGGCTAAACTGAATGAGACAGTGTTTGTCTTCTCAGGTCATAAAGCAGTAGCGGAATGAATGAGAGGAGGAGAGAGAGGTCGGCCCGGGGGGGCCGTGATTAGGAATGAATGAGAGGAGGAGAGAGAGACCGGCCCGGGGGGGCCGTGATTAGGAATGAATGAGAGGAGGAGAGAGAGGTCGGCCCGGGGGGGCCGTGATTAGGAATGAATGAGAGGAGGAGAGAGAGGTCGGCCCGGGGGGGCCGTGATTAGGAATGAATGAGAGGAGGAGAGAGAGGTCGGCCCGGGGGGGGCCGTGATTAGGAATGAATGAGAGGAGGAGAGAGAGACCCGGCCCGGGGGGGCCGTGATTAGGAATGAATGAGAGGAGAGAGAGGTCGGCCCGGGGGGGCCGTGATTAGGAATGAATGAGAGGAGGAGAGAGAGACCGGCCCGGGGGGGCCGTGATTAGGAATGAATGAGAGGAGGAGAGAGAGGTCGGCCCGGGGGGGGCGTGATTAGGAATGAATGAGAGGAGGAGAGAGAGGTCGGCCCGGGGGGGCCGTGATTAGGAATGAATGAGAGGAGGAGAGAGAGGTCGGCCCGGGGGGGGGCGTGATTAGGAATGAATGAGAGGAGGAGAGAGAGGTCGGCCCGGGGGGGCCGTGATTAGGAATGAATGAGAGGAGGAGAGAGAGGTCGGCCCGGGGGGGGCCGTGATTAGGAATGAATGAGAGGAGGAGAGAGAGACCGGCCCGGGGGGGCCGTGATTAGGAATGAATGAGAGGAGGAGAGAGAGGTCGGCCCGGGGGGGCCGTGATTAGGAATGAATGAGAGGAGGAGAGAGAGACCGGCCCGGGGGGGCCGTGATTAGGAATGAATGAGAGGAGGAGAGAGAGGTCGGCCCGGGGGGGCCGTGATTAGGAATGAATGAGAGGAGGAGAGAGAGGTCGGCCCGGGGGGGCCGTGATTAGGAATGAATGAGAGGAGGAGAGAGAGGTCGGCCCGGGGGGCCGTGATTAGGAATGAATGAGAGGAGGAGAGAGAGGTCGGCCCGTGGGGGCCGTGATTAGGAATGAATGAGAGGAGGAGAGAGAGGTCGGCCCGGGGGGGCCGTGATTAGGAATGAATGAGAGGAGGAGAGAGAGGTCGCCCGGGGGGGCCGTGATTAGGAATGAATGAGAGGAGGAGAGAGAGGTCGGCCCGGGGGGGCCGTGATTAGGAATGAATGAGAGGAGGAGAGAGAGGTCGGCCCGGGGGGGCCGTGATTAGGAATGAATGAGAGGAGGAGAGAGAGGTCGGCCCGGGGGGGCCGTGATTAGGAATGAATGAGAGGAGGAGAGAGAGGTCGGCCCGGGGGGGCCGTGATTAGGAATGAATGAGAGGAGGAGAGAGAGACCGGCCCGTGGGGGCCGTGATTAGGAATGAATGAGAGGAGGAGAGAGAGGTCGGCCCGGGGGGGGCCGTGATTAGGAATGAATGAGAGGAGGAGAGAGAGACCGGCCCGGGGGGGCCGTGATTAGGAATGAATGAGAGGAGGAGAGAGAGGTCGGCCCGGGGGGGGGCGTGATTAGGAATGAATGAGAGGAGGAGAGAGAGGTCGCCCGGGGGGCCGTGATTAGGAATGAATGAGAGGAGGAGAGAGAGGTCGGCCCGGGGGGGCCGTGATTAGGAATGAATGAGAGGAGGAGAGAGAGGTCGGCCCGGGGGGGCCGTGATTAGGAATGAATGAGAGGAGGAGAGAGAGGTCGGCCCGGGGGGGCCGTGATTAGGAATGAATGAGAGGAGGAGAGAGAGGTCGGCCCGGGGGGGCCGTGATTAGGAATGAATGAGAGGAGGAGAGAGAGGTCGGCCCGGGGGGGCCGTGATTAGGAATGAATGAGAGGAGGAGAGAGAGGTCGGCCCGGGGGGCGTGATTAGGAATGAATGAGAGGAGGAGAGAGAGGTCGGCCCGGGGGGCCGTGATTAGGAATGAATGAGAGGAGGAGAGAGAGGTCGGCCCGGGGTGGCCGTGATTAGGAATGAATGAGAGGAGGAGAGAGAGGTCGGCCCGGGGGGGCCGTGATTAGGAATGAATGAGAGGAGGAGAGAGAGGTCGGCCCGGGGGGGCCGTGATTAGGAATGAATGAGAGGAGGAGAGAGAAGTCGGCCCGGGGGGCCGTGATTAGGAATGAATGAGAGGAGGAGGAGAGACCGGCCCGGGGGGCCGTGATTAGGAATGAATGAGAGGAGGAGAGAGAGGTCGGCCCGGGGGGGCCGTGATTAGGAATGAATGAGAGGAGGAGAGAGAGACCGGCCCGGGGGGGCCGTGATTAGGAATGAATGAGAGGAGGAGAGAGAGGTCGGCCCGGGGGGGCCGTGATTAGGAATGAATGAGAGGAGGAGAGAGAGGTCGGCCCGGGGGGGCCGTGATTAGGAATGAATGAGAGGAGGAGAGAGAGGTCGGCCCGGGGGGGCCGTGATTAGGAATGAATGAGAGGAGGAGAGAGAGGTCGGCCCGTGGGGGCCGTGATTAGGAATGAATGAGAGGAGGAGAGAGAGGTTCGGCCCGGGGGGGCCGTGATTAGGAATGAATGAGAGGAGGAGAGAGAGGTCGGCCCGGGGGGGCCGTGATTAGGAATGAATGAGAGGAGGAGAGAGAGGTCGGCCCGGGGGGGCCGTGATTAGGAATGAATGAGAGGAGGAGAGAGAGGTCGGCCCGGGGGGGGGCCGTGATTAGGAATGAATGAGAGGAGGAGAGAGAGACCGGCCCGGGGGGGCCGTGATTAGGAATGAATGAGAGGAGGAGAGAGAGGTCGGCCCGGGGGGGCCGTGATTAGGAATGAATGAGAGGAGGAGAGAGAGACCGGCCCGGGGGGGGCCGTGATTAGGAATGAATGAGAGGAGGAGAGAGAGGTCGGCCCGGGGGGGGCGTGATTAGGAATGAATGAGAGGAGGAGAGAGAGGTCGGCCCGGGGGGGCCGTGATTAGGAATGAATGAGAGGAGGAGAGAGAGGTCGGCCCGGGGGGGGCGTGATTAGGAATGAATGAGAGGAGGAGAGAGAGGTCGGCCCGGGGGGGCCGTGATTAGGAATGAATGAGAGGAGGAGAGAGAGGTCGGCCCGGGGGGGGCCGTGATTAGGAATGAATGAGAGGAGGAGAGAGAGACCGGCCCGGGGGGGCCGTGATTAGGAATGAATGAGAGGAGGAGAGAGAGGTCGGCCCGGGGGGGCCGTGATTAGGAATGAATGAGAGGAGGAGAGAGAGACCGGCCCGGGGGGGCCGTGATTAGGAATGAATGAGAGGAGGAGAGAGAGGTCGGCCCGGGGGGGCCGTGATTAGGAATGAATGAGAGGAGGAGAGAGAGGTCGGCCCGGGGGGGGCCGTGATTAGGAATGAATGAGAGGAGGAGAGAGAGGTCGGCCCGGGGGGGCCGTGATTAGGAATGAATGAGAGGAGGAGAGAGAGGTCGGCCCGTGGGGGCCGTGATTAGGAATGAATGAGAGGAGGAGAGAGAGGTCGGCCCGGGGGGGCCGTGATTAGGAATGAATGAGAGGAGGAGAGAGAGGTCGCCCGGGGGGGCCGTGATTAGGAATGAATGAGAGGAGGAGAGAGAGGTCGGCCCGGGGGGGCCGTGATTAGGAATGAATGAGAGGAGGAGAGAGAGGTCGGCCCGGGGGGGCCGTGATTAGGAATGAATGAGAGGAGAGAGAGAGGTCGGCCCGGGGGGCCGTGATTAGGAATGAATGAGAGGAGGAGAGAGAGGTCGCCCGGGGGGGCCGTGATTAGGAATGACTGAGAGGAGGGAGAGAGAGCCGGCCCGTGGGGGCCGTGATAGGAATGAATGAGAGGAGGAGAGAGAGGGTCGGCCCGGGGGGGGCCGTGATAGGAATGAATGAGAGGAGGAGAGAGAGGTCGGCCAGGGGGGGCCGTGATTAGGAATGAATGAGAGGAGGAGAGAGAGACCGGCCCGTGGGGGCCGTGATTAGGAATGAATGAGAGGAGGAGAGAGAGGTCGGCCCGGGGGGGGGGCCGTGATTAGGAATGAATGAGAGGAGGGAGAGAGGAGACCGGCCCGGGGGGGCCGTGATTAGGAATGAATGAGAGGAGGAGAGAGAGAGACCGGCCCGGGGGGGGGCGTGATTAGGAATGAATGAGAGGAGAAGAGAGAGGGCGGCCCGGGGGGGCCGTGATTAGGAATGAATGAGAGGAGGAGAGAGAGGTCGGCCCGGGGGGGCCGTGATTAGGAATGAATGAGAGGAGGAGAGAGAGGTCGGCCCGGGGGGGCCGTGATTAGGAATGAATGAGAGGAGGAGAGAGAGGTCGGCCCGGGGGGCCGTGATTAGGAATGAATGAGAGGAGGAGAGAGAGGTCGGCCCGGGGGGGCCGTGATTAGGAATGAATGAGAGGAGGAGAGAGAGGTCGGCCCGGGGGGGCCGTGATTAGGAATGAATGAGAGGAGGAGAGAGAGGTCGGCCCGGGGGGGCCGTGATTAGGAATGAATGAGAGGAGGAGAGAGAGGTCGGCCCGGGGGGCCGTGATTAGGAATGAATGAGAGGAGGAGGAGAGACCGGCCCGGGGGGGCCGTGATTAGGAATGAATGAGAGGAGGAGAGAGAGGTCGGCCCGGGGGGGCCGTGATTAGGAATGAATGAGAGGAGGAGAGAGAGGTCGGCCCGGGGGGGGGCCGTGATTAGGAATGAATGAGAGGAGGAGAGAGAGACCGGCCCGGGGGGGCCGTGATTAGGAATGAATGAGAGGAGGAGAGAGAGGTCGGCCCGGGGGGGCCGTGATTAGGAATGAATGAGAGGAGGAGAGAGAGGTCGGCCCGGGGGGGGCCGTGATTAGGAATGAATGAGAGGAGGAGAGAGAGACCGGCCCGGGGGGGCCGTGATTAGGAATGAATGAGAGGAGGAGAGAGAGGTCGGCCCGGGGGGGCCGTGATTAGGAATGAATGAGAGGAGGAGAGAGAGGTCGGCCCGGGGGGGCCGTGATTAGGAATGAATGAGAGGAGGAGAGAGAGGTCGGCCCGGGGGGGCCGTGATTAGGAATGAATGAGAGGAGGAGAGAGAGTTCGGCCCGGGGGGGCCGTGATTAGGAATGAATGAGAGGAGGAGAGAGAGGTCGGCCCGGGGGGGCCGTGATTAGGAATGAATGAGAGGAGGAGAGAGAGGTCGGCCCGGGGGGGCCGTGATTAGGAATGAATGAGAGGATGAGAGAGAGACCGGCCCGTGGGGGCCGTGATTAGGAATGAATGAGAGGAGGAGAGAGAGACCGGCCCGGGGGGGCCGTGATTAGGAATGAATGAGAGGAGGAGAGAGAGGTCGGCCCGGGGGGGCCGTGATTAGAGGCTTTTAAAGACCGGTTCCTCCTGGAGTGCTGGTCGGCCCGGGTGGGCCGTGATTAGAGGCTTTTAAAGACCGGTTCCTCCTGGAGTGCTGGTCGGCCCGGGGGGGCCGTGATTAGAGGCTTTTAAAGACCGGTTCCTCCTGGAGTGCTGGTCGGCCCGGGGGGGCCATGATTAGAGGCTCTATTGTGTTTCTGCTTGTAAAAAAAAGAAGCTATTTTAAAGACCGATTCCTCCTGGAGTGCTGGTCGGTCCCCTGGGGGTCGAGGGAGACAAACACAAGCAGATGTTATTGGCTGTGTGAGGGGAGTGAGGGTGAAGGGTACGTGTGTGTGTGTGTGTGTGTGTGTGTTTCATTGCTTGCTGTTTGGGGTTTTAGGCTGAGTCTCTGAGCACTTTGTGTCACCAGCTGATATAAAAAGGGCTTTATAAATTAATATTATTGATTGTATGTGTGTGTGTGTGTGTGTGTGTGTGTGTGTGTGTGTGTGTGTGTGTGTGTGTGTGTGTGTGTGTGTGTGCTGGGGTGTGTGTGTGTGTGTGTGTGTGTGTGTGTGTGTGTGCTGGGGTGTGTGTGTGTGTGCTGGGGTGTGTGTGTGTGTGTGCTGGGGTGTGTGTGTGTGTGTGTGTGTGTGTGTGTGCTGGGGTGTGTGTGTGTGTGTGTGTGTGCTGGGGTGTGTGTGTGTGTGTGTGTGTGTGTGTGTGTGTGTGTGTGTGTGTGTGCTGGGGTGTGTGTGTGTGTGCTGGGGTGTGTGTGTGTGTGCTGGGGTGTGTGTGTGTGTGCAGGGGTGTGGGGGCTGTAATGTTAAGTGCAGTGGACAGGTATTTATTGTACTAGACTAACCACCATGGACTAATGGAAAGGTTTCCTCTCCTGATAGGAGACTGGGGTTAGAGGTTTCCTCTCCTGATAGGAGACTGGGGTTAGAGACTGGGGGTTAGAGGTTTCCTCTCCTGATAGGAGACTGGGGGTTAGAGGTGTCCTCTTCTGATAGGAGACTGGGGGTTAGAGGTTTCCTCTCCTGATAGGAGACTGGGGGTTAGAGGTTTCCTCTCCTGATAGGAGACTGGGGGTTAGAGGTGTCCTCTTCTGATAGGAGACTGGGGGTTAGAGACTGGGGGTTAGAGGTGTCCTCTTCTGATAGGAGACTGGGGGTTAGAGGTGTCCTCTTCTGATAGGAGACTGGGGGTTAGAGGTTTCCTCTCCTGATAGGAGACTGGGGGTTAGAGGTGTCCTCTTCTGATAGGAGACTGGGGGTTAGAGGTTTCCTCTCCTGATAGGAGACTGGGGGTTAGAGACTGGGGGTTAGAGACGGGGGGTTAGAGGTGTCCTCTTCTGATAGGAGACTGGGGGTTAGAGACTGGGGGTTAGAGACTGGGAATTAGAGACTGGGGGTTAGAGACTGGGGATAGAGGTTACCTCTCCTGATATGAGACTGGAGGTTAGAGACTGGGGTTAGAGGTGTCCTCTCCTGATAGGAGACTGGAGTTAGAGACTGTGGGTTAGAGGTTTCCTCTGCTGATAGGAGACTTGGGGTTAGAGACTGGGGGTTAGAGGTTTCCTCTCCTGATAGGAGACTGGGGTTAGAGACTGGGGTTAGAGTTTACCTCTTCTGATAGGAGACTGGGGATAAGAGACTGGGGGTTAGAGACTGGGGGTTAGAGGTTACCTCTTCTGATAGGAGACTGGAGGTTAGAGTCTGGAGGTTAGAGACTGGGGATTAGAGACTGAGGGTTAGAGACTGGGGGTTAGAGACTGAGGGCTAGAGACTGGGGGTTAGAGACTGGGGGTTAGAGACTGGGGGTTAGAGACTGGAGGTTAGATGTTTCCTCTTCTGATAGGAGACTGGGGGTTAGAGACTGGGGGTTAGAGACTGGGGGTTAGAGACTGGAGGTTAGAGGTTTCCTCTGCTGATAGGAGACTGGGGGTTAGAGACTGGGGATAGAGGTTACCTCTTCTGATAGGAGACTGGGGGTAGAGGTTTCCTATTCTGATAGGAGACTGGGGGTTAGAGGTTTCCTATTCTGATAGGAGACTGGGGGTTAGAGACTGGGGGTAGAGGTTTCCTATTCTGATAGGAGACTGGGGGTAGAGGTTTCCTATTCTGATAGGAGACTGGGGGTTAGAGACTGGGGGTTAGAGACTGGGGGTTAGAGACTGGGGGTTAGAGACTGAGGGTTAGAGACTGGAGGTTAGAGACTGGGGGTTAGAGACTGGGGGTTAGAGACTGGAGGATAGAGGTATCCTCTTCTGATAGGAGACTGGGGGTTAGAGGTTTCCTCTCCTGATAGGAGACTGGGGGTTAGAGACTGGGGGTTAGAGACTGGGGGTTAGAGACTGGGGGTTAGAGACTGGATGTTAGAGACGGGGGGTTAGAGACTGGGGATAGAGGTTACCTCTCCTGATATGAGACTGGAGGTTAGAGACGGGGGTTAGAGGTGTCCTCTCCTGATAGGAGACTGGGGTTAGAGACTGTGGGTTAGAGGTTTCCTCTGCTGATAGGAGACTTGAGGTTAGAGACTGGGGGTTAGAGGTTTCCTCTCCTGATAGGAGACTGGGGTTAGAGACTGGGGTTAGAGGTTACCTCTTCTGATAGGAGACTGGGGGTTAGAGACTGGGGGTTAGAGACTGGGGGTTAGAGGTTACCTCTTCTGATAGGAGACTGGAGGTTAGAGTCTGGAGGTTAGAGACTGGGGATTAGAGACTGAGGGTTAGAGACTGGGTGTTAGAGACTGAGGGCTAGAGACTGGGGGTTAGAGACTGGGGGTTAGAGACTGGGGGTTAGAGACTGGAGGTTAGATGTTTCCTCTTCTGATAGGAGACTGGGGGTTAGAGACTGGGGGTTAGAGACTGGGGGTTAGAGACTGGAGGTTAGAGGTTTCCTCTGCTGATAGGAGACTGGGGGTTAGAGACTGGGGATAGAGGTTACCTCTTCTGATAGGAGACTGGGGGTAGAGGTTTCCTATTCTGATAGGAGACTGGGGGTTAGAGGTTTCCTATTCTGATAGGAGACTGGGGGTTAGAGACTGGGGGTAGAGGTTTCCTATTCTGATAGGAGACTGGGGGTAGAGGTTTCCTATTCTGATAGGAGACTGGGGGTTAGAGACTGGGGGTTAGAGACTGGGGGTTAGAGACTGGAGGTTAGAGACTGGGGGTTAGAGACTGGGGGTTAGAGACTGGGGGTTAGAGACTGAGGGTTAGAGACTGGAGGTTAGAGACTGGGGGTTAGAGACTGGGGGTTAGAGACTGGGGGTTAGAGACTGGAGGATAGAGGTATCCTCTTCTGATAGGAGACTGGAGGTTAGAGGTTAGGTAGCAGGAGGGAAGGAGGGGGACTGCTCATTAGCTAAGTGGACTTCCCTGTTTATAACCCCAGCCCCCCTCTCTCTCTCTCTCTCTCACACACACAAACACACATGCTCACACTATCTATATATATCTCTCTCTCTGTCTCTGTCTCTGTCTCTGTCTCTGTCTCTCTCTCTCTCTCTCTCGTTCCCTCTTTCTCTCTTTCTCTCTCATACACAAACACACATGCTCACACTATCTATCTCACACACACACACACACACACACACACACACACACACACACACACACACACACACACACATTGCATCGTGCTCTGCCAATGACTGCCCATGGCGGTGATTTCTGTCGTTAGCCTAACTAGCATGCAGTGGATGGGATGTCAATGGGGTTTGCTAGTAAATCAGGTGGAACGCTAACATGCTAAGGGTGATTACAGTGGGTGGCATTGATTCAAAGATGAAACCCGAACAGAGATGGTCACCTCGCTTCGAGTCCTTAGGAAACTGTGCAGTATTTTGTACATTGTACATTTACATTGTTACCCCAGAAAATCTTAAGTCTTATTACATACAGCTGGGAAGAACTATTGGATATAAGAGCGACATCAACTTACCAGTATTATGACCAGGAATACAACTTTCCCGAAGTGGATCCTTTGTTTGGACCAACACCCAGGACACGGTAACATGGCTCTCTCGGGATATGTTGTCTGAATCGGTTCAGCCACCGGGCTTCTCCATGCATCGCGCCGACAGAGATTAACACCTCTCTGGGAAGAGGAAGGTGCGGGGGTTTATGCTTCATGATTAATGACTCATGGTGTAATCATAACAACATAAGAGAAACTCAAGTCCTCAAGTCCTCAAGTCAAGTGCTCACCCGACCTAGAAATCCTTACAATTAAATGCCGGCCAGATTACCTCACAAGAGAATTCTCGTCAGTTATCGTCACAGCTGTGTACATCCCCCCCCCCCTCAAGCAGATACCACGACGGCCATCAAGGAACTTCACTGGACTCTGTGTAAACTGGAAACCATATACCCTGAGGCTGCATTTATTGCAGCGGGGGATTTTAACAAGCAAATTTGAGAACAAGGCTACCTAAATTCTATCAGCAAATTGATTGTAGTACTCGCGGGGGTAATACACTCGATCACTGCTACTCTAACTTCCGCAATGCATACAAAGCCCTCCCCTGCCCTCCCTTCTTGCTCCTACCGTCTTATAGGCAGAAACTCAAACAGGATGTACCAGTGTCTTGAACCATTCAATGCTGGTCTGACCAATTGGAATCCATGCTTGTTTTGATCACGCGGACTGGGATATGTTACGGTCAGCGTCGGAGAACAACATTGATCTGTACACTGACTCGGTGAGTGAGTTTATTAGGAAGTGCATTGGAGATGTTGTACTATTAAAACCTACCCTAATCAGAAACCGTGGATGGTTGTCAGCGTTTGTGCAAAACTGAAAAGCGCGAACCACCGCATTTAGCCATAGAAAGAGGTCTGGGAATATGTCTGAATATAAACAGTGTAGTTATTCCCTCCGCAAGGCAATCAAACACAGAGACAAAGTGGAGTCGCAATTCAATGGCTCAGTCATTGAGACATATGTGGCAGGATCTACAGGAAATCACAGAGTACAAAAACAAAACCAGCCACTTCCAGACAATCTAAACACCCTCTTTGCCCACTTTGAGGATAATACAGTGCCACCGTTGTGGCCTGCTAACAAGGACTGCACCCCCCCCTCCCCCTCCCCCTCCTTCTCTGTGGCCGACGTGAGTAAAACATTTAAACGGGTTAACCCTCGCAAGGTTGCTGGCCCGGACGGCATCCCCTAGCCGCGTCCACAGAGCATGTGCAGACCAGCTGGCTGGGGTGTTTACGGACATATTCAATCTCTCCCTATGTGAGAATGGGTCCTGAACTTTCTGAAGGGCCGCCCCCAGGTGGTGAAGGTAAGAAACAACATCTCCACTTCACTGACCCTCAA
>NW_022261980.1:17884783-17899783 GCF_002021735.2 Oncorhynchus kisutch
TGGATGTCGTTAGGGGTGGAGGAGAGGGGGAGGAAATGGGATCTGTTTGGATGTCGTTAGAGGTGGAGGAGAGGAGAGGGGGAGGACATGGGATCTGTTTGGATGTCGTTGGAGGAGAGCAGAGGGGGAGGAAATGGGATCTGTTTGGATGTCGTTGGAGGTGGAGGAGAGGGGGAGGAAATGGGATCTGTTTGGATGTCGTTGGAGGTGGAGGAGAGGGGGAGGAAATGGGATCTGTTTGGATGTCGTTGGAGGTGGAGGAGAGGGGGAGGAAATGGGATCTGTTTGGATGTCGTTAGAGGTGGAGGAGAGGAGAGGGGGAGGACATGGGATCTGTTTAGATGTCGTTGGAGGAGAGCAGAGGGGGAGGAAATGGGATCTGTTTGGATGTCGTTGGAGGTGGAGGAGAGGGGGAGGAAATGGGATCTGTTTAGATGTCGTTGGAGGAGAGCAGAGGGGGAGGAAATGGGATCTGTTTGGATGTCGTTGGAGGTGGAGGAGAGGGGGAGGAAATGGGATCTGTTTGGATGTCGTTGGAGGTGGAGGAGAGGGGGAGGAAATGGGATCTGTTTGGATGTCGTTGGAGGAGAGCAGAGGGGGAGGAAATGGGATCTGTTTGGATGTCGTTGGAGGAGAGCAGAGGGGGATGATATGGGATCTGTTTGGATGTCGTTGGAGGTGGAGGAGAGGGGGAGGAAATGGGATCTGTTTGGATGTCGTTGGAGGTGGAGGAGAGGGGGAGGCAATGGGATCTGTTTGGATGTCGTTGGAGGAGAGCAGAGGGGGAGGATATGGGATCTGTTTGGATGTCGTTGGAGGTGGAGGAGAGGGGGAGGAAATGGGATCTGTTTGGATGTCGTTGGAGGAGAGCAGAGGGGGAGGAAATGGGATCTGTTTGGATGTCGTTAGGGGTGGAGGAGATGGGGAGGAAATGGGATCTGTTTGGATGTCGTTGGAGGTGGAGGAGAGGGGGAGGAAATGGGATCTGTTTGGATGTCGTTAGGGGTGGAGGAGAGGGGGAGGAAATGGGATCTGTTTGGATGTCGTTAGAGGTGGAGGAGAGGAGAGGGGGAGGACATGGGATCTGTTTGGATGTCGTTGGAGGAGAGCAGAGGGGGAGGAAATGGGATCTGTTTGGATGTCGTTGGAGGTGGAGGGGATGGGAGGAAATGGGATCTGTTTGGATGTTGTTGGAGGTGGAGGAGAGGGGGAGGAAATGGGATCTGTTTGGATGTCGTTGGAGGTGGAGGAGAGGGGGAGGAAATGGGATCTGTTTGGATGTCGTTGGAGGTGGAGGGGAGGGGGAGGAAATGGGATCTGTTTGGATGTCGTTAGAGGTGGAGGAGAGGAGAGGGGGAGGAAGTGGGATCTGTTTGGATGTCGTTGGAGGAGAGCAGAGGGGGAGGAAATGGGATCTGTTTGGATGTCGTTGGAGGTGGAGGAGAGGGGGAGGAAATGGGATCTGTTTGGATGTTGTTGGAGGTGGAGGAGAGGGGGAGGAAATGGAATCTGTTTGGATGTCGTTGGAGGTGGAGGAGAGGGGGAGGAAATGGGATCTGTTTGGATGTCATTGGAGGTGGAGGAGAGGGGGAGGAAATGGGATCTGTTTGGATGTCGTTGGAGGAGAGCAGAGGGGGAGGGAATGGGATCTGTTTGGATGTCGTTGGAGGAGAGCAGAGGGGGAGGAAATGGTATCTGTTTGGATGTCGTTGGAGGTGGAGGATAGGGGGAGGAAATGGGATCTGTTTGGAGGTCTTTGGAGGTGGAGGAGAGGGGGAGGAAATGGGATCTGTTTGGATCTCGTTGGAGGTGGAGCAGAGGGGGAGGAAATGGGTTCTGTTTGGATGTCGTTGGAGGTGGAGGAGAGGGGGAGGAAATGGGATCTGTTTGGATGTCGTTGGAGGTGGAGGAGAGGGGGAGGAAATGGGATCTGTTTGGATGTCGTTGGAGGAGAGCAGAGGGGGAGGAAATGGGATCTGTTTGGATGTCGTTGGAGGTGGAGGAGAGGGGGAGGAAATGGGATCTGTTTGGATGTCGTTGGAGGTGGAGGAGAGGGGGAGGAAATGGGATCTGTTTGGATGTCGTTGGAGGTGGAGGAGAGGGGGAGGCAATGGGATCTGTTTGGATGTCGTTGGAGGTGGAGGGGAGGGGGAGGAAATGGGATCTGTTTGGATGTCGTTGGAGGTGGAGGAGAGGGGGAGGAAATGGGATCTGTTTGGATGTCATTGGAGGAGAGCAGAGGGGGAGGAAATGGGATCTGTTTGGATGTCGTTGGAGGTGGAGGAGAGGGGGAGGAAATGGGATCTGTTTGGATGTCGTTGGAGGTGGAGGAGAGCAGAGGGGGAGGAAATGGGATCTGTTTGGATGTCGTTGGAGGAGAGCAGAGGGGGAGGATATGGGATCTGTTTGGATGTCGTTGGAGGTGGAGGAGAGGGGGAGGAAATGGGATCTGTTTGGATGTCGTTGGAGGAGAGCAGAGGGGGAGGAAATGGGATCTGTTTGGATGTCGTTAGGGGTGGAGGAGATGGGGAGGAAATGGGATCTGTTTGGATGTCGTTGGAGGTGGAGGAGAGGGGGAGGAAATGGGATCTGTTTGGATGTCGTTAGGGGTGGAGGAGAGCGGGAGGAAATGGGATCTGTTTGGATGTCGTTAGAGGAGAGCAGAGGGGGAGGAAATTGGATCTGTTTGGATGTCGTTGGAGGTGGAGGAGAGGGGGAGGAAATGGGATCTGTTTGGATGTTGTTGGAGGTGGAGGAGAGGGGGAGGAAATGGGATCTGTTTGGATGTCGTTGGAGGTGGAGGAGAGGGGGAGGAAATGGGATCTGTTTGGATGTCGTTGGAGGTTGTGGAGAGGGGGAGGAAATGGGATCTGTTTGGATGTCGTTGGAGGTGGAGGAGAGGGGGAGGAAATGGGATCTGTTTGGATGTCGTTGGAGGAGAGCAGAGGGGGAGGAAATGGGATCTGTTTGGATGTCGTTAGGGGTGGAGGAGATGGGGAGGAAATGGGATCTGTTTGGATGTCGTTGGAGGTGGAGGAGAGGGGGAGGAAATGGGATCTGTTTGGATGTCGTTAGGGGTGGAGGAGAGCGGGAGGAAATGGGATCTGTTTGGATGTCGTTAGAGGAGAGCAGAGGGGGAGGAAATTGGATCTGTTTGGATGTCGTTGGAGGTGGAGGAGAGGGGGAGGAAATGGGATCTGTTTGGATGTTGTTGGAGGTGGAGGAGAGGGGGAGGAAATGGGATCTGTTTGGATGTCGTTGGAGGTGGAGGAGAGGGGGAGGAAATGGGATCTGTTTGGATGTCGTTGGAGGTGGAGGAGAGGGGGAGGAAATGGGATCTGTTTGGATGTCGTTAGAGGTGGAGGAGAGGAGAGGGGGAGGAAGTGGGATCTGTTTGGATGTCGTTGGAGGAGAGCAGAGGGGGAGGATATGGGATCTGTTTGGATGTCGTTGGAGGTGGAGGAGAGGGGGAGGAAATGGGATCTGTTTGGATGTCGTTGGAGGAGAGCAGAGGGGGAGGAAATGGGATCTGTTTGGATGTCGTTGGAGGAGAGCAGAGGGGGAGGAAATGGTATCTGTTTGGATGTCGTTGGAGGTGGAGGAGAGGGGGAGGAAATGGGATCTGTTTGGAGGTCTTTGGAGGTGGAGGAGAGGGGGAGGAAATGGGATCTGTTTGGATGTCGTTGGAGGTGGAGCAGAGGGGGAGGAAATGGGATCTGTTTGGATGTCGTTGGAGGTGGAGGAGAGGGGGAGGAAATGGGATCTGTTTGGATGTCGTTGGAGGTGGAGGAGAGGGGGAAGAAATGGGATTTGTTTGGATGTCGTTGGAGGAGAGCAGAGGGGGAGGAAATGGGATCTGTTTGGATGTCGTTGGAGGTGGAGGAGAGGGGGAGGCAATGGGATCTGTTTGGATGTCGTTGGAGGTGGAGGGGAGGGGGAGGAAATGGGATCTATTTGGATGTTGTTGGAGGTGGAGGAGAGGGGGAGGAAATGGGATCTGTTTGGATGTCGTTGGAGGTGGAGGAGAGGGGGAGGGAATGGGATCTGTTTGGATGTCGTTGGAGGTGGAGGAGAGGGGGAGGAAATGGGATCTGTTTGGATGTCGTTGGAGGTGGAGGAGAGCAGAGGGGGAGGAAATGGGATCTGTTTGGATGTTGTTGGAGGTGGAGGAGAGCAGAGGGGGAGGAAATGGGATCTGTTTGGATGTCGTTGGAGGAGAGCAGAGAGGGAGGAAATGGGATCGGTATGATGGAGGCGACCCCCTCTAGTTACTGGTTCTGATCCATGTGGTGTTGGGAGTTCTTTACCTCTTTAAAGGAGAGCTCTTTATTCTTTCACTGAGAGCTTGTGTGTGTGTGTGTGTGTGTGTGTGTGTGTGTGTGTGTGTGTGTGTGTGTGTGTGTGTGTCTGAGTGTGTCTGAGTGTGTGTTGTGAGTGTCTCAGTGTGTGTTGTGAGTGTGTCTGAGCGTGTGTGTGTCTGAGTGTGTGTGTGTCTGAGTGTGTGTGTGTGTGTCTGAGTGTGTGTGTGTGAATGTGTTGTGAGTGTGTGTGTGTGTGTCTGAGTGTGTGTGTGTCTGAGTGTGTGTGTGTGTTGTGTGTGTGTGTGTGAGTGTGTCTGAGTGTTTCTGAGTGTGTCTGAGTGTGTTGTGAGTGTGTTTGAGTGTGTGTGTGTGTGTGTGTGTGTGTGTGTTTGAGTGTGTGTGTGTGTTTGTGTGTGTGTGTGTGTGTCTGAGTGTGTGTTGTGAGTGTGTCTGTGTGTGTGTGTGTTGTGAGTGTGTTGTGTGTGTGTGTGTGTGTGTGTGTGTGTGTGTGTGTGTGTGTGTGTGTGTGTGTGTGTGTGTGTGTGTGTGTGTGTGTGTGTGTGTGGCTGAGTGTGTGTGTTGTGAGTGTGTTGTGAGTGTATCTTTGTGTGTTGTCATAGAAAGCCCTTCTTGCCTTGTCTCTCAGATCGTTCACAGCTTTGTGGAAGTTACCTGTGGCGCTGATGTTTAGGATGAGGTATATATAGTTGTTTGTGTGCTCTAGGGCAACGGTGTCTAGATGGAATTTGTATTTGTGGTCCTGGCAACTGGGCCTTTTTTGGAACACTGTTATTTTGGTCTTACTGAGATTTACTGTCAAGGCCCAGGTCTGACAGAATCTGTGCATAAGATCTAGGTGCTGCTGTAGGCCCTCCTTGGTTGGGGACAGAAGCACCAGATCATCAGTAGACATTTAACTTCAGATTCTAGTAGGGTGAGGCCGGGTGCTGCAGACTGTTCTAGTGCCCTCGCCAGTTCGTTGGTATATATATGTTGAAGAGGGTGAGGCCGGGTGCTGCAGACTGTTCTAGTGCCCTCGCCAGTTCGTTGGTATATATATGTTGAAGAGGGTGAGGCCGGGTGCTGCAGACTGTTCTAGTGCCCTCGCCAGTTCGTTGGTATATATATGTTGAAGAGGTTGAGGCCGGGTGCTGCAGACTGTTCTAGTGCCCTCGCCAGTTCGTTGGTATATATATGTTGAAGAGGGTGAGGCCGGGTGCTGCAGACTGTTCTAGTGCCCTCGCCAGTTCGTTGGTATATATATGTTGAAGAGGGTGAGGCCGGGTGCTGCAGACTGTTCTAGTGCCCTCGCCAGTTCGTTGGTATATATATGTTGAAGAGGGTGAGGCCGGGTGCTGCAGACTGTTCTAGTGCCCTCGCCAGTTCGTTGGTATATATATGTTGAAGAGGGTGGGGCCGGGTGCTGCAGACTGTTCTAGTGCCCTCTCCAATTGGTTGATATATATTTTGAAGAGGGTGAGGCCGGGTGCTGCAGACTGTTCTAGTGCCCTCTCCAATTGGTTGATATATATGTTGAAGAGGGTGAGGCCGGGTGCTGCAGACTGTTCTAGTGCCCTCTCCAATTGGTTGATATATATTTTGAAGAGGGTGAGGCCGGGTGCTGCAGACTGTTCTAGTGCCCTCTCCAATTGGTTGATATATATTTTGAAGAGGGTGAGGCCGGGTGCTGCAGACTGTTCTAGTGCCCTCTCCAATTGGTTGATATATATGTTGAAGAGGGTGAGGCCGGGTGCTGCAGACTGTTCTAGTGCCCTCTCCAGTTCGTTGGTATATATATGTTGAAGAGGGTGAGGCCGGGTGCTGCAGACTGTTCTAGTGCCCTCTCCAATTGGTTAATATATATGTTGAAGAGGGTGGGGCCGGGTGCTGCAGACTGTTCTAGTGCCCTCTCCAATTGGTTGATATATATGTTGAAGAGGGTGGGGCCGGGTGCTGCAGACTGTTCTAGTGCCCTCTCCAATTGGTTGATATATATGTTGAAGAGGGTGGGGCCGGGTGCTGCAGACTGTTCTAGTGCCCTCTCCAATTGGTTGATATATATGTTGAAGAGGGTGGGGCCGGGTGCTGCAGACTGTTCTAGTGCCCTCTCCAATTGGTTGATATATATTTTGAAGAGGGTGAGGCCGGGTGCTGCAGACTGTTCTAGTGCCCTCTCCAATTGGTTGATATATATGTTGAAGAGGGTGAGGCCGGGTGCTGCAGACTGTTCTAGTGCCCTCTCCAATTGGTTGATATATATGTTGAAGAGGGTGAGGCCGGGTGCTGCAGACTGTTCTAGTGCCCTCGCCAGTTCGTTGGTATATATATGTTGAAGAGGGTGAGGCCGGGTGCTGCAGACTGTTCTAGTGCCCTCGCCAGTTCGTTGGTATATATATTTTGAAGAGGGTGGGGCCGGGTGCTGCAGACTGTTCTAGTGCCCTCTCCAATTGGTTGATATATATGTTGAAGAGGGTGAGGCCGGGTGCTGCAGACTGTTCTAGTGCCCTCTCCAATTGGTTGATATATATTTTGAAGAGGGTGAGGCCGGGTGCTGCAGACTGTTCTAGTGCCCTCTCCAATTGGTTGATATATATGTTGAAGAGGGTGAGGCCGGGTGCTGCAGACTGTTCTAGTGCCCTCTCCAATTGGTTGATATATATGTTGAAGAGGGTGAGGCCGGGTGCTGCAGACTGTTCTAGTGCCCTCTCCAATTGGTTGATATATATGTTGAAGAGGGTGAGGCCGGGTGCTGCAGACTGTTCTAGTGCCCTCTCCAATTGGTTGATATATATGTTGAAGAGGGTGGGGCCGGGTGCTGCAGACTGTTCTAGTGCCCTCGCCAGTTCGTTGGTATATATATTTTGAAGAGGGTGGGGCCGGGTGCTGCAGACTGTTCTAGTGCCCTCTCCAATTGGTTGATATATATGTTGAAGAGGGTGGGGCCGGGTGCTGCAGACTGTTCTAGTGCCCTCTCCAATTGGTTGATATATATGTTGAAGAGGGTGAGGCCGGGTGCTGCAGACTGTTCTAGTGCCCTCTCCAGTTCGTTGGTATATATATGTTGAAGAGGGTGAGGCCGGGTGCTGCAGACTGTTCTAGTGCCCTCTCTAATTGGTTGATATATATGTTGAAGAGGGTGGGGCCGGGTGCTGCAGACTGTTCTAGTGCCCTCTCCAATTGGTTGATATATATGTTGAAGAGGGTGGGGCCGGGTGCTGCAGACTGTTCTAGTGCCCTCTCCAATTGGTTGATATATATGTTGAAGAGGGTGGGGCCGGGTGCTGCAGACTGTTCTAGTGCCCTCTCCAATTGGTTGATATATATGTTGAAGAGGGTGGGGCCGGGTGCTGCAGACTGTTCTAGTGCCCTCTCCAATTGGTTGATATATATTTTGAAGAGGGTGAGGCCGGGTGCTGCAGACTGTTCTAGTGCCCTCTCCAATTGGTTGATATATATGTTGAAGAGGGTGAGGCCGGGTGCTGCAGACTGTTCTAGTGCCCTCTCCAATTGGTTGATATATATGTTGAAGAGGGTGAGGCCGGGTGCTGCAGACTGTTCTAGTGCCCTCGCCAGTTCGTTGGTATATATATGTTGAAGAGGGTGAGGCCGGGTGCTGCAGACTGTTCTAGTGCCCTCGCCAGTTCGTTGGTATATATATTTTGAAGAGGGTGGGGCCGGGTGCTGCAGACTGTTCTAGTGCCCTCTCCAATTGGTTGATATATATGTTGAAGAGGGTGAGGCCGGGTGCTGCAGACTGTTCTAGTGCCCTCTCCAATTGGTTGATATATATTTTGAAGAGGGTGAGGCCGGGTGCTGCAGACTGTTCTAGTGCCCTCTCCAATTGGTTGATATATATGTTGAAGAGGGTGAGGCCGGGTGCTGCAGACTGTTCTAGTGCCCTCTCCAATTGGTTGATATATATGTTGAAGAGGGTGAGGCCGGGTGCTGCAGACTGTTCTAGTGCCCTCTCCAATTGGTTGATATATATGTTGAAGAGGGTGAGGCCGGGTGCTGCAGACTGTTCTAGTGCCCTCTCCAATTGGTTGATATATATGTTGAAGAGGGTGGGGCCGGGTGCTGCAGACTGTTCTAGTGCCCTCGCCAGTTCGTTGGTATATATATTTTGAAGAGGGTGGGGCCGGGTGCTGCAGACTGTTCTAGTGCCCTCTCCAATTGGTTGATATATATGTTGAAGAGGGTGGGGCCGGGTGCTGCAGACTGTTCTAGTGCCCTCTCCAATTGGTTGATATATATGTTGAAGAGGGTGGGGCCGGGTGCTGCAGACTGTTCTAGTGCCCTCTCCAATTGGTTGATATATATGTTGAAGAGGGTGAGGCCGGGTGCTGCAGACTGTTCTAGTGCCCTCTCCAATTGGTTGATATATATGTTGAAGAGGGTGGGGCCGGGTGCTGCAGACTGTTCTAGTGCCCTCTCCAATTGGTTGATATATATGTTGAAGAGGGTGGGGCCGGGTGCTGCAGACTGTTCTAGTGCCCTCTCCAATTGGTTGATATATATGTTGAAGAGGGTGAGGCCGGGTGCTGCAGACTGTTCTAGTGCCCTCTCCAATTGGTTGATATATATGTTGAAGAGGGTGGGGCCGGGTGCTGCAGACTGTTCTAGTGCCCTCTCCAATTGGTTGATATATATGTTGAAGAGGGTGGGGCCGGGTGCTGCAGACTGTTCTAGTGCCCTCTCCAATTGGTTGATATATATGTTGAAGAGGGTGGGGCCGGGTGCTGCAGACTGTTCTAGTGCCCTCTCCAATTGGTTGATATATATGTTGAAGAGGGTGAGGCCGGGTGCTGCAGACTGTTCTAGTGCCCTCTCCAATTGGTTGATATATATGTTGAAGAGGGTGGGGCCGGGTGCTGCAGACTGTTCTAGTGCCCTCTCCAATTGGTTGATATATATGTTGAAGAGGGTGGGGCCGGGTGCTGCAGACTGTTCTAGTGCCCTCTCCAATTGGTTGATATATATGTTGAAGAGGGTGGGGCCGGGTGCTGCAGACTGTTCTAGTGCCCTCTCCAATTGGTTGATATATATGTTGAAGAGGGTGGGGCCGGGTGCTGCAGACTGTTCTAGTGCCCTCTCCAATTGGTTGATATATATGTTGAAGAGGGTGGGGCCGGGTGCTGCAGACTGTTCTAGTGCCCTCTCCAATTGGTTGATATATGTTGAAGAGGGTGGGGCCGGGTGCTGCAGACTGTTCTAGTGCCCTCTCCAATTGGTTGATATATATGTTGAAGAGGGTGAGGCCGGGTGCTGCAGACTGTTCTAGTGCCCTCTCCAATTGGTTGATATATATGTTGAAGAGGGTGAGGCCGGTGCTGCAGACTGTTCTAGTGCCCTCTCCAATTGGTTGATATATATGTTGAAGAGGGTGGGGCCGGGTGCTGCAGACTGTTCTAGTGCCCTCTCCAATTGGTTGATATATATGTTGAAGAGGGTGAGGCCGGGTGCTGCAGACTGTTCTAGTGCCCTCTCCAATTGGTTGATATATATGTTGAAGAGGGTGGGGCCGGGTGCTGCAGACTGTTCTAGTGCCCTCTCCAATTGGTTGATATATATGTTGAAGAGGGTGGGGCCGGGTGCTGCAGACTGTTCTAGTGCCCTCTCCAATTGGTTGATATATATGTTGAAGAGGGTGGGGCCGGGTGCTGCAGACTGTTCTAGTGCCCTCTCCAATTGGTTGATATATATGTTGAAGAGGGTGAGGCCGGGTGCTGCAGACTGTTCTAGTGCCCTCTCCAATTGGTTGATATATATGTTGAAGAGGGTGGGGCCGGGTGCTGCAGACTGTTCTAGTGCCCTCTCCAATTGGTTGATATATATGTTGAAGAGGGTGGGGCCGGGTGCTGCAGACTGTTCTAGTGCCCTCTCCAATTGGTTGATATATATGTTGAAGAGGGTGGGGCCGGGTGCTGCAGACTGTTCTAGTGCCCTCTCCAATTGGTTGATATATATGTTGAAGAGGGTGGGGCCGGGTGCTGCAGACTGTTCTAGTGCCCTCTCCAATTGGTTGATATATATGTTGAAGAGGGTGGGGCCGGGTGCTGCAGACTGTTCTAGTGCCCTCTCCAATTGGTTGATATATATGTTGAAGAGGGTGGGCCGGGTGCTGCAGACTGTTCTAGTGCCCTCTCCAATTGGTTGATATATATGTTGAAGAGGGTGGGGCCGGGTGCTGCAGACTGTTCTAGTGCCCTCTCCAATTGGTTGATATATATGTTGAAGAGGGTGGGGCCGGGTGCTGCAGACTGTTCTAGTGCCCTCTCCAATTGGTTGATATATATGTTGAAGAGGGTGGGGCCGGGTGCTGCAGACTGTTCTAGTGCCCTCTCCAATTGGTTGATATATATGTTGAAGAGGGTGGGGCCGGGTGCTGCAGACTGTTCTAGTGCCCTCTCCAATTGGTTGATATATATGTTGAAGAGGGTGGGCCGGGTGCTGCAGACTGTTCTAGTGCCCTCTCCAATTGGTTGATATATATGTTGAAGAGGGTGGGGCCGGGTGCTGCAGACTGTTCTAGTGCCCTCTCCAATTGGTTGATATATATGTTGAAGAGGGTGGGGCCGGGTGCTGCAGACTGTTCTAGTGCCCTCTCCAATTGGTTGATATATATGTTGAAGAGGGTGGGGCCGGGTGCTGCAGACTGTTCTAGTGCCCTCTCCAATTGGTTGATATATATGTTGAAGAGGGTGGGGCCGGGTGCTGCAGACTGTTCTAGTGCCCTCTCCAATTGGTTGATATATATGTTGAAGAGGGTGGGGCCGGGTGCTGCAGACTGTTCTAGTGCCCTCTCCAATTGGTTGATATATATGTTGAAGAGGGTGGGGCCGGGTGCTGCAGACTGTTCTAGTGCCCTCTCCAATTGGTTGATATATATGTTGAAGAGGGTGAGGCCGGGTGCTGCAGACTGTTCTAGTGCCCTCTCCAATTGGTTGATATATATGTTGAAGAGGGTGGGGCCGGGTGCTGCAGACTGTTCTAGTGCCCTCTCCAATTGGTTGATATATATGTTGAAGAGGGTGAGGCCGGGTGCTGCAGACTGTTCTAGTGCCCTCTCCAATTGGTTGATATATATGTTGAAGAGGGTGGGGCCGGGTGCTGCAGACTGTTCTAGTGCCCTCTCCAATTGGTTGATATATATGTTGAAGAGGGTGGGGCCGGGTGCTGCAGACTGTTCTAGTGCCCTCTCCAATTGGTTGATATATATGTTGAAGAGGGTGGGGCCGGGTGCTGCAGACTGTTCTAGTGCCCTCTCCAATTGGTTGATATATATGTTGAAGAGGGTGGGGCCGGGTGCTGCAGACTGTTCTAGTGCCCTCTCCAATTGGTTGATATATATGTTGAAGAGGGTGGGGCCGGGTGCTGCAGACTGTTCTAGTGCCCTCTCCAATTGGTTGATATATATGTTGAAGAGGGTGGGGCCGGGTGCTGCAGACTGTTCTAGTGCCCTCTCCAATTGGTTGATATATATGTTGAAGAGGGTGGGGCCGGGTGCTGCAGACTGTTCTAGTGCCCTCTCCAATTGGTTGATATATATGTTGAAGAGGGTGGGGCCGGGTGCTGCAGACTGTTCTAGTGCCCTCTCCAATTGGTTGATATATATGTTGAAGAGGGTGGGGCCGGGTGCTGCAGACTGTTCTAGTGCCCTCTCCAATTGGTTGATATATATGTTGAAGAGGGTGGGGCCGGGTGCTGCAGACTGTTCTAGTGCCCTCTCCAATTGGTTGATATATATGTTGAAGAGGGTGGGGCCGGGTGCTGCAGACTGTTCTAGTGCCCTCTCCAATTGGTTGATATATATGTTGAAGAGGGTGGGGCCGGGTGCTGCAGACTGTTCTAGTGCCCTCTCCAATTGGTTGATATATATGTTGAAGAGGGTGGGGCCGGGTGCTGCAGACTGTTCTAGTGCCCTCTCCAATTGGTTGATATATATGTTGAAGAGGGTGGGGCCGGGTGCTGCAGACTGTTCTAGTGCCCTCTCCAATTGGTTGATATATATGTTGAAGAGGGTGGGGCCGGGTGCTGCAGACTGTTCTAGTGCCCTCTCCAATTGGTTGATATATATGTTGAAGAGGGTGGGGCCGGGTGCTGCAGACTGTTCTAGTGCCCTCTCCAATTGGTTGATATATATGTTGAAGAGGGTGGGGCCGGGTGCTGCAGACTGTTCTAGTGCCCTCTCCAATTGGTTGATATATATGTTGAAGAGGGTGGGGCCGGGTGCTGCAGACTGTTCTAGTGCCCTCTCCAATTGGTTGATATATATGTTGAAGAGGGTGGGGCCGGGTGCTGCAGACTGTTCTAGTGCCCTCTCCAATTGGTTGATATATATGTTGAAGAGGGTGGGGCCGGGTGCTGCAGACTGTTCTAGTGCCCTCTCCAATTGGTTGATATATATGTTGAAGAGGGTGGGGCCGGGTGCTGCAGACTGTTCTAGTGCCCTCTCCAATTGGTTGATATATATGTTGAAGAGGGTGGGGCCGGGTGCTGCAGACTGTTCTAGTGCCCTCTCCAATTGGTTGATATATATGTTGAAGAGGGTGAGGCCGGGTGCTGCAGACTGTTCTAGTGCCCTCTCCAATTGGTTGATATATATGTTGAAGAGGGTGGGGCCGGGTGCTGCAGGACTGTTCTAGTGCCCTCTCCAATTGGTTGATATATATGTTGAAGAGGGTGGGGCCGGGTGCTGCAGACTGTTCTAGTGCCCTCTCCAATTGGTTGATATATATGTTGAAGAGGGTGGGGCCGGGTGCTGCAGACTGTTCTAGTGCCCTCTCCAATTGGTTGATATATATGTTGAAGAGGGTGGGGCTTATTTTGTATTAGTTTTATTGAACCTCTATTAAACGAGGAAAGTCAGTTAAGAAAAATTTCTTATTTACAATGACGGTCTACACCGGCCAAACCCGGACGACGCTGGGCCAATGGTGCGCCACCCTATGGGACTCCCAATCACAGCCGGTTGTGATACAGCCTGGAATCAAACCAGGGTCTGTAGTGACGCCTCTAGCACTGAGATGTAGTGTTTTAGACAGCTGAACCAGGGTCTTAGTGACGCCTCTAACACTGAGATGCAGTGTTTTAGACAGCTGAACCAGGGTCTTAGTGACGCCTCTAACACTGAGATGTAGTGTTTTAGACAGCTGAACCAGGGTCTGTAGTGACGCCTCTAGCACTGAGATGCAGTGTTTTAGACAGCTGAACCAGGGTCTGTAGTGACGCCTCTAATACTGAGATGCAGTGTTTTAGACAGCTGAACCAGGGTCTGTAGTGACGCCTCTAGCACTGAGATGCAGTGTTTTAGACCGTTGAACCAGGGTCTGTAGTGACGCCTCCAGCACTGAGATGCAGTGTTTTAGACCGTTGAACCAGGGTCTGTAGTGACGCCAGGGTCTGTAGTGATGTGTTTTAGACAGCTGCTCCACTCAGGAGGAGGCCCAGATTAAGCTGCATCCCTATCTCACCCCACGGCCCTGTGGAATGAAATGTGTTTTGACGACTTTAACCACACACTTGTTTGTGTGGATTTGACATGTGTTTTACCCCCAACACTACTTTCCATTCGTTTGTAAAGCAGACCCTCATGCCAATTTGAGGCTTTTTTTTTTAAATCAACAAAGCATGAGAGGACTTTGCCTTTGCTTTGGTTTGTTGGTTTGTCAATTAGGGTGTGCAGGGTGAATACGTGGTCTGTTGTACGGTCATTAGGGTGTGCAGGGTGAATACGTGGTCTGTTGTACGGTCATTAGGGTGTGCAGGGTGAATACTGTGGTCTGTTGTACGGTCATTAGGGTGTGCAGGGTGAATACGTGGTCTGTTGTACGGTCATTAGGGTGTGCAGGGTGAATACGTGGTCTGTTGTACGGTCATTAGGGTGTGCAGGGTGAATACGTGGTCTGTTGTACGGTCATTGTTTTCACTAGTCTGCTGTTAACGATAATGCAGAGGATTTTCCCAAGGTTGCTGTTGATTCATATGCCACGGTAGTTATTGGGGTCAAATTTGTCTCTACTGTTGTGGATTGGGGTGATCAGTCCTTGGTTCCAAATATTTGGGAAGATGCCAGAGCTAAGGATGATGTTAAAGAGTTTAAGTATAGCCAATTCAAATCAAATCAAATTTATTTATATAGCCCTTCGTACATCAGCTGATATCTCAAAGTGCTGTACAGAAACCCAGCCTAAAACCCCAAACAGCAAGCAATGCAGGTGTAGAAGCATGGTGGCTAGGAAAAACTCCCTAGAAAGGGCAAAACCTAGGAAGAAACCTAGAGAGGAACCAGGCTATGTGGGGTGGCCAGTCCTCTTCTGGCTGTGCCGGGTGGAGATTATGACAGAACATGGCCAAGATGTTCAAATGTTCATAAATGACCAGCATGGTCAAATAATAATAAGGCAGAACAGTTGTAACTGAAGCAGTAGCACGGCCAGGTGGACTGGGGACAGCAAGGAGTCATCATGTCAGGTAGTCCTGGGGCAGGGTCCTAGGGCTCAGGTCCTCCGAGAGAGAGAAAGAAAGAGAGAAATTGGAATTTGTGGTCTGTATATTTTATCATTCCATTGAGGATACCATCAACACCACAGGCCTTTTTGGGTTGGAGGGTTTGTGTTTTGTCCTGTAGTTCATTCCATGTAATTGGAGAATCCAGTGGGTTCTGGGAGTCTTTAATAGTTGATGCTAAACTTTGTAT
>NW_022261980.1:17907283-17909783 GCF_002021735.2 Oncorhynchus kisutch
AAGCCATTTTGTAGATGACATCGCCGAAGTCGAGGATCGGTAGGATAGTCAGTTTTACTAGGGTAAGCTTGGCGGCTTGAGTGAAGGAGGCTTTGTTGCGGAATAGAAAGCCGACTCTTGATTTGATTTTCGATTGGAGATGTTTGATATGAGTCTGGAAGGAGAGTTTGCAGTCTAGCCAGACACCTAGGTACTTATAGACGTCCACATATTCTAGGTCGGAAACATCCAGGGTGGTGATGCTAGTCGGGCATGCAGGTGCAGGCAGCGACCGGTTGAAAAGCATGCATTTGGTTTTACTAGCGTTTAAGAGCAGTTGGAGGCCACGGAAGGAGTGTTGTATGGCATTGAAGCTTGTTTGGAGGTTAGATAGCACAGTGTCCATGTATATAGGGTAACATGTATATAGGACTGTAGGGTAACCAGCCCTGACATGTATATAGGACTGTAGGGTAACCTGACATGTATATAGGACTGTAGGGTAACCAGCCCTGACATGTATATAGGACTGTAGGGTAACCTGACATGTATATATGACTGTAGGGTAACCAGCCCTGACATGTATATAGGACTGTAGGGTAACCTGACATGTATATAGGACTGTAGGGTAACCTGACATGTATATAGGACTGTAGGGTAACCAGACATGTATATAGGACTGTAGGGTAACCTGACATGTATATATGACTGTAGGGTAACCAGCCCTGACATGTATATAGGACTGTAGGGTAACCTGACATGTATATATGACTGTAGGGTAACCAGCCCTGACATGTATATAGGACTGTAGGGTAACCTGACATGTATATAGGACTGTAGGGTAACCAGACATGTATATAGGACTGTAGGGTAACCAGCCCTGACATATATATAGGACTGTAGGGTAACCAGCCCTGACATGTATATAGGACTGTAGGGTAACCTGACATGTATATAGGACTGTAGGGTAACCAGCCCTGACATGTATATAGGACTGTAGGGTAACCTGACATGTATATAGGACTGTAGGGTAACCTGACATGTATATAGGACTGTAGGGTAACCAGACATGTATATAGGACTGTAGGGTAACCTGGCATGTATATAGGACTGTAGGGTAACCAGCCCTGACATGTATATAGGACTGTAGGGTAACCTGACATGTATATAGGACTGTAGGGTAACCAGCCCTGACATGTATATAGGACTGTAGGGTAACCTGACATGTATATAGGACTGTAGGGTAACCAGCCCTGACATGTATATAGGACTGTAGGGTAACCTGACATGTATATAGGACTGTAGGGTAACCAGACATGACATGTATATAGGACTGTAGGGTAACCTGACATGTATATATGACTGTAGGGTAACCAGCCCTGACATGTATATAGGACTGTAGGGTAACCTGACATGTATATATGACTGTAGGGTAACCAGCCCTGACATGTAAATAGGACTGTAGGGTAACCAGCCCTGACATGTATATAGGACTGTAGGGTAACCAGACATGTATATATGACTGTAGGGTAACCTGACATGTATATATGACTGTAGGGTAACCTGACATGTATATAGGACTGTAGGGTAACCTGACATGTATATAGGACTGTAGGGTAACCAGACATGTATATAGGACTGTAGGGTAACCAGCGCTGACATGTATATAGGACTGTAGGGTAACCTGACATGTATATAGGACTGTAGGGTAACCAGCCCTGACATGTATATAGGACTGTAGGGTAACCAGACATGTATATAGGACTGTAGGGTAACCTGACATGTATATATGACTGTAGGGTAACCAGCCCTGACATGTATATAGGACTGTAGGGTAACCTGACATGTATATAGGACTGTAGGGTAACCAGCCCTGACATGTATATAGGACTGTAGGGTAACCAGCCCTGACATGTATATAGGACTGTAGGGTAACCAGCCCTGACATGTATATAGGACTGTAGGGTAACCAGCCCTGACATGTATATAGGACTGTAGGGTAACCTGACATGTATATAGGACTGTAGGGTAACCTGACATGTATATAGGACTGTAGGGTAACCAGCCCTGACATGTATATAGGACTGTAGGGTAACCTGACATGTATATAGGACTGTAGGGTAACCTGACATGTATATAGGACTGTAGGGTAACCAGCCCTGACATGTATATAGGACTGTAGGGTAACCAGCCCAGACATGTATATAGGACTGTAGGGTAACCAGCCCTGACATGTATATAGGACTGTAGGGTAACCTGACATGTATATAGGACTGTAGGGTAACCAGCCCTGACATGTATATAGGACTGTAGGGTAACCTGACATGTATATAGGACTGTAGGGTAACCAGCCCTGACATGTATATAGGACTGTAGGGTAACCAGCCCTGACATGTATATAGGACTGTAGGGTAACCAGCCCTGACATGTATATAGGACTGTAGGGTAACCTGACATGTATATAGGACTGTAGGGTAACCAGCCCTGACATGTATATAGGACTGTAGGGTAATCAGCCCTG
>NW_022261980.1:17914783-17919872 GCF_002021735.2 Oncorhynchus kisutch
TAACCACAGTAACAACAATAACCACAGTAACAACAGTAACAACAATAACCACAGTAACCACAGTAACAACAGTAACAACAATAACCACAGTAACCACAGTAACAACAGTAACAACAATAACCACAGTAACAACAGTAACAACAATAACCACAGTAACCACAGTAACTACAGTAACAACAATAACCACAGTAACAACAGTAACAACAGTAACCACAGTAATAACAATAACCACAGTAACCACAGTAACCACAGTAACAACAATAACCACAGTAACAACAGTAACCACAGTAGCAACAATAACCACAGTAACCACAGTAACAACAATAACCACAGTAACAACAGTAACCACAGTAACAACAATAACCACAGTAACAACAATAACCACAGTAACCACAGTAACAACAATAACCACAGTAACAACAGTAACCACAGTAACAACAGTAACAACAATAACCACAGTAACAACAATAACCCCAGTAACCACAGTAACAACAGTAACCACAGTAACAACAATAACCACAGTAACAACAATAACCACAGTAACAACAATAACCACAGTAACAACCAATAACCACATTAACAACAATAACCACAGTAACAACAATAACCACAGTAGCAACAATAACCACAGTAACCACAGTAACAACAATAACCACAGTAACAACAGTAACCACAGTAACAACAATAACCACAGTAACAACAATAACCACAGTAACCACAGTAACAACAATAACCACAGTAACAACAATAACCACAGTAACAACAATAACCACAGTAACAACAATAACCACAGTAGCAACAATAACCACAGTAACCACAGTAACAACAATAACCACAGTAACAGCAGTAACCACAGTAACAACAATAACCACAGTAACAACAATAACCACAGTAACCACAGTAACAACAATAACCACAGTAACAACAATAACCACAGTAACAACAATAACCACAGTAACCACAGTAACAACAATAACCACAGTAACAACAATAACCACAGTAACAACAATAACCACAGTAACCACAGTAACAACAATAACCACAGTAACAACAATAACCACAGTAACAACAGTAACCACAGTAACAACAGTAACCACACAGTAACCACAGTAACAACAATAACCACAGTAACAACAATAACCACAGTAACAACAATAACCACAGTAACAACAGTAACAACAGTAACAACAGTAACCAAGGGTCAAAATAACCATACATGTAACTATAACAATAAGCATACAGTAGAGGACATGTGCAGGTTGATTGGTCTGTCAGACACTGTCCCTCAACTTATGGCACGCAGCAATGTAGTGCGCTGCCAACCCACAGCTCTCTGCATCCTCCCCCAACAGGACGGGTAGCCTACTCTCATCAGAGAGGTCTTTGAAACCTTGAATAAGGGTTTCAAATTTGGGGAAATTAAACTCTCTAATTGTTTTATATTTTTGACATTTTGTCAGGAAATGCAGCTCCGTCTCAGGTTCTGCTGTGGTGCAGTGGTTGCACAGCCTTTCCTCTACAGGGAGCCAGGTTCTGCTGTGGTGCAGTGGTTGCACAGCCTTTCCTCTACAGGGAGCCAGGTTCTGTTGTTGTGCAGTGGTTGCACAGCCTTTCCTCTACAGGGAGCCAGGTTCTGCTGTGGTGCAGTGGTTGCACAGCCTTTCCTCTACAGGGAGCCAGGCTTTCCTGTGTCTACCCTTCTCAATGGCAAGGCTGTGCTCACTGAGCCTGTACTTTCTCAAGGTTTTCTAAGGGTTTGATCAGTAACCATGGTCAAATATTTAGCTACAGTGTACTGTCGATTTAGGACCAGATAACACTGCATTTTGCTTTGTGTCTGTGTTTCCCAATAAACAATATAGTTTTGTTTTGACTGTGTTGTATTTTTATTCTGATTGATTGGATGTTCTGGGCCTGAGTCTTCAGTGTGTTAGTAGAACAGGCTTGTGAACTCAGCCCCAGGACCAGCTGGATGAGGGGACTGAGGCTTCAGTGTGTTAGTAGAACAGGTTTGTGAACTCAGCCCCAGGACCAGCTGGATGAGGGGACTGAGGCTTCAGTGTGTTAGTAGAACAGGCTTGTGAACTCAGCCCCAGGACCAGCTGGATGAGGGGACTGAGGCTTCAGTGTGGTTAGTAGAACAGGCTAGTGAACTCAGCCCCAGGACCAGCTGGATGTTCTGGTCCTGAGTCTTCAGTGTGTTAGTAGAACAGGTTAGTGAACTCAGCCCCAGGACCAGCTGGATGAGGGGACTGAGGCTTCAGTGTGTTAGTAGAACAGGCTTGTGAACTCAGCCCCAGGACCAGCTGGATGAGTGGACTGAGGCTTCAGTGTGTTAGTAGAACAGGCTAGTGAACTCAGCCCCAGGACCAGCTGGATGAGGGGACTGAGGCTTCAGTGTGTTAGTAGAACAGGTTTGTGAACTCTGCCCCAGGACCAGCTGGATGAGGGGACTGAGGCTTCAGTGCGTTAGTAGAACAGGTTTGTGAACTCAGCCCCAGGACCAGCTGGATGAGGGGACTGAGGCTTCAGTGTGTTAGTAGAACAGGTTAGTGAACTCAGCCCCAGGACCAGCTGGATGAGGGGACTGAGGCTTCAGTGTGTAGTAGAACAGGTTAGTGAACTCAACCCCAGGACCAGCTGGATGAGGGGACTGAGGCTTCAGTGTGTTAGTAGAACAGGCTTGTGAACTCAGCTCCAGGACCAGCTGGATGAGGGGACTGAGGCTTCAGTGTGTTAGTAGAACAGGCTTGTGAACTCAGCCCCAGGACCAGCTGGATGAGGGACTGAGGCTTCAGTGCGTTAGTAGAACAGGTTAGTGAACTCAGCCCCAGGACCAGCTGGATGAGGGGACTGAGGCTTCAGTGTGTTAGTAGAACAGGTTTGTGAACTCAGCCCCAGGACCAGCTGGATGAGGGGACTGAGGCTTCAGTGTGTTAGTAGAACAGGTTAGTGAACTCAGCCCCAGGACCAGCTGGATGAGGGGACTGAGGCTTCAGTGTGTTAGTAGAACAGGTTAGTGAACTCAACCCCAGGACCAGCTGGATGAGGGGACTGAGGCTTCAGTGTGTTAGTAGAACAGGTTTGTGAACTCAGCTCCAGGACCAGCTGGATGAGGGGACTGAGGCTTCAGTGCGTTAGTAGAACAGGCTTGTGAACTCAGCTCCAGGACCAGCTGGATGAGGGGACTGAAGCTTCAGTGCGTTAGTAGAACAGGCTTGTGAACTCAGCTCCAGGACCAGCTGGATGAGGGGACTGAGGCTTCAGTGTGTTAGTAGAACAGGCTTGTGAACTCAGCTCCAGGACCAGCTGGATGAGGGGACTGAGGCTTCAGTGCGTTAGTAGAACAGGTTTGTGAACTCAGCCCCAGGACCAGCTGGATGAGGGGACTGAGGCTTCAGTGTGTTAGTAGAACAGGTTTGTGAACTCTGCCCCAGGACCAGCTGGATGAGGGGACTGAGGCTTCAGTGCGTTAGTAGAACAGGTTTGTGAACTCAGCCCCAGGACCAGCTGGATGAGGGGACTCTTTTCTTTGCTCAGCTCTTGGCATTGCAGGGCTTGGTAATGATATCAGAGGAAGTCACTGTATTCTAGATGTTTCCAAAACTTAATTGCTCTTTTTTGAGTTTTTATTATTAGTGGATATTGGCCTAATTCTGTCCTGTATGCATTGTTTGTAGTTTTCCTCTGGACATGTAGGAGAATCTTACAGAACTCTGCATGCAGGGTTTCAATGGGGTGTTTGTCCCATTTGATGAAATATTGTTTTGCAAGTGGACCCCACACCTCGCTGCCATAAAGGGCAATTGGTTCAATGACATATTGCCTTTAGTTTTAGTCAAATTTTAATAGGTATTTCAATTAGAATAGGCTTTTTAATGGCGTAGAATGCCCTGTGTGCTTTCTCTATCAGTTCATTCACTGACTCATTAAGGTGTCCAGTTGAGCTTATTTTTAAACCTAACTAATTGTAGTGTGTTCAGGACTCTATATATTTAAACCTAAGTAATTGTAGTGTGTTCAGGACTCTATATATTTAAACCTAACCAATTGTAGTGTGTTCAGGACTCTATATATTTAAACCTAAGTAATTGTGGTGTGTTCAGGACTCTATATATTTAAACCTCAGTAATTGTAGTGTGTTCAGGACTCTATATATTTAAACCTAAGTAATTGTAGTGTGTTCAGGACTCTATATATTTCAACCTCAGTAATTGTAGTGTGTTCAGGACTCTATATATTTAAACCTAAGTAATTGTAGTGTGTTCAGGACTCTATATATTTAAACCTAAGTAATTGTAGTGTGTTCAGGACTCTATATATTTAAACCTAACTAATTGTAGTGTGTTCAGGGCTCTATATATTTAAACATAACTAATTGTAGTGTGTTCAGGACTCTATATATTTCAAACGAACTAATTGTAGTGTGTTCAGGACTCTATATATTTAAACCTAACTAATTGTAGTGTGTTCAGGACTATATATTTAAACCTAACTAATTGTAGTGTGTTCAGGACTATATATTTAAACCTAACTAATTGTAGTGTGTTCAGGGCTCTATATATTTAAAACGAACTAATTGTAGTGTGTTCAGGACTCTATACATTTAAACCTAACTAATTGTAGTGTGTTCAGGGCTCTATATATTTAAAACGAACTAATTGTAGTGTGTTCAGGACTCTATATATTTCAAACGAACTAATTGTAGTGTGTTCAGGACTCTATATATTTAAACCTAACTAATTGTAGTGTGTTCAGGACTATATATTTAAACCTAACTAATTGTAGTGTGTTCAGGACTATATATTTAAACCTAACTAATTGTAGTGTGTTCAGGGCTCTATATATTTAAAACGAACTAATTGTAGTGTGTTCAGGACTCTATACATTTAAACCTAACTAATTGTAGTGTGTTCAGGGCTCTATATATTTAAAACGAACTAATTGTAGTGTGTTCAGGACTCTATATATTTAACCTAACTAATTGTAGTGTGTTCAGGACTCTATATATTTAAACCTAACTAATTGCAGTGTGTTCAGGGCTCTATATATTTTGTACCAATTGAGAACTTTGGTCTAATTCCCTGAG
>NW_022261980.1:17919972-17952472 GCF_002021735.2 Oncorhynchus kisutch
GGGGGGCAGTCGGTGTTTTAGTATGGTCAGGGTGTGAGTTGGGGGGGGGCAGTCTGTGTGTTTTAGTATGGTCAGGTGTGAGTTGGGGGGGGCAGTCTGGTTGTTTAGTATGGTCAGGGTGTGAGAGTTGGGGGGGGCAGTCTGTGTGTTTTAGTATGGGTCAGGGGTGTGAGTTGGGGGGGGCAGTCTGTTTGTTTTAGTATGGTCAGGGTGTGAGTTGGGGGGGGCAGTCTGTGTGTTTTAGTATGGTCAGGGTGTGAGTTGGGGGGGGGCAGTCTGTGTGTTTTAGTATGGTCAGGGTGTGAGTTGGGGGGGGCAGTCTATGTTTGTTTTAGTATGGTCAGGGTGTGAGTTGGGGGGGCAGTCTGTGTGTTTTAGTATGGTCAGGGTTGTGAGTTGGGGGGGGCAGTCTGTGTGTTTTAGTATGTTCAGGGTGTGAGTTGGGGGGGGCAGTCTGTGTGTTTAGTATGGTCAGGGTGTGAGTTGGGGGGGGCAGTCTATTGTTTTAGTATGGTCAGGGTGTGAGTTGGGGGGGGCCAGTCTATGTTTGTTTTAGTATGGTCAGGGTGTGAGTTGGGGGGCAGTCTATTTTGTTTTAGTATGGTCAGGGTGTGAGTTGGGGGGGGCAGTCTGTGTGTTTAGTATGGTCAGGGTGTGAGTTGGGGGGCAGTCTGTTTGTTTTAGTATGGTCAGGGTGTGAGTTGGGGGGGGCAGTCTGTTTGTTTTAGTATGGTCAGGGTGTGAGTTGGGGGGGGCAGTCTGTTTGTTTTGTATGGTCAGGGTGTGAGTTGGGGGGGCAGTCTGTTTGTTTAGTATGGTCAGGGTGTGAGTTGGGGGGGGCAGTCTGTTTGTTTTAGTATGGTCAGGGTGTGAGTTGGGGGGGCAGTCTGTTGTGTTTTAGTATGGTCAGGGTGTGAGTTGGGGGGGGCAGTCTGTGTGTTTTAGTATGGTCAGGGTGTGAGTTGGGGGGGCAGTCTGTGTGTTTTAGTATGGTCAGGGCGTGAGTTGGGGGGGGCAGTCTGTTGTTTTAGTATGGTCAGGGCGTGAGTTGGGGGGGCAGTCTGTTTGTTTTAGTATGGTCAGGGCGTGAGTTGGGGGGGGCAGTCTGTTTGTTTTAGTATGGTCAGGGTGTGAGTTGGGGGGGGGCAGTCTGTTTGTTTTAGTATGGTCAGGGTGTGAGTTGGGGGGGGGCAGTCTGTGTTGTTTTTAGTATGGTCAGGGTGTGAGTTGGGGGGGCAGTCTCTTTTGTTTTAGTATGGTCAGGGTGTGAGTTGGGGGGGGCAGTCTGTGTGTTTTAGTATGGTCAGGGTGTGAGTTGGGGGGGGCAGTCTGTGTTTTAGTATGGTCAGGGTGTGAGTTGGGGGGGGCAGTCTGTGTGTTTTTAGTATGGTCAGGGCGTGAGTTGGGGGGGGCAGTCTGTTTGTTTTAGTATGGTCAGGGCTGTGAGTTGGGGGGGGCAGTCTGTTTGTTTTAGTATGGTCAGGCGTGAGTTGGGGGGGGCAGTCTGTTTGTTTTAGTATGGTCAGGGTGTGAGTTGGGGGGGGCAGTCTGTTTGTTTTAGTATGGTCAGGGGCGTGAGTTGGGGGGGCAGTCTGTGTGTTTTAGTATGGTCAGGGGTGTGAGTTGGGGCAGTCTGTGTTTTTAGTATGGTCAGGGTGTGAGTTGGGGGGGGCAGTCTGTGTTTTAGTATGGTCAGGTGTGAGTTGGGGGGGGCAGTCTGTTTGTTTTAGTATGGTCAGGTGTGAGTTGGGGGGGCAGTCTGTGTGTTTTAGTATGGTCAGGGTGTGAGTTGGGGGGGGCAGTCTGTGTGTTTTAGTATGGTCAGGGTGTGAGTTGGGGGGGGCAGGCATCTGTGTGTTTTAGTATGGTCAGGGTGTGAGTTGGGGGGGGGCAGTCTGGTTGTTTTAGTATGGTCAGGTGTGAGTTGGGGGGGGGCAGTCTGTGTGTTTTAGTATGGTCAGGTGTGAGTTGGGGGGGGGGTCTGTTTGTTTTTAGTATGGTCAGGGTGTGAGTTGGGGGGGGCAGTCTGTGTGTTTTTTAGTATGGTCAGGGTGTGAGTTGGGGGGGGGCAGTCTGTGTGTTTTAGTATGGTCAGGGTGTTTGTGGGGGGGGGCAGTCTATGTTTGTTTTAGTATGGTCAGGGTGTGAGTTGGGGGGGGCAGTCTGTGTGTTTTAGTATGGTCAGGGTGTGAGTTGGGGGGGCAGTCTGTGTGTTTAGTATGGTCAGGTGTGAGTTGGGGGGGGCAGTCTGTGTGTTTTAGTATGGTCAGGGTGTGAGTTGGGGGGGCAGTCTGTGTGTTTTAGTATGGTCAGGGTGTGAGTTGGGGGGGGCAGTCTATGTTTGTTTTAGTATGGTCAGGGTGTGAGTTGGGGGGGCAGTCTATGTTTGTTTTAGTATGGTCAGGGTGTGAGTTGGGGGGGGGCAGTCATGTTGTTTTAGTATGGTCAGGGTGTGAGTTGGGGGGCAGTCTGTGTGTTTTAGTATGGTCAGGGTGTGAGTTGGGGGGGGCAGTCTGTGTGTTTTAGTATGGTCAGGGTGTGAGTTGGGGGGGCAGTCTGTGTGTTTAGTATGGTCAGGGTGTGAGTTGGGGGGGCAGTCTGTGTGTTTTAGTATGGTCAGGGTGTGAGTGGGGGGGCAGTCTGTGTGTTTTAGTATGGTCAGGGTGTGAGTTGGGGGGGCAGTCTGTGTGTTTTAGTATGGTCAGGGTGTGAGTTGGGGGGGCAGTCTGTGTGTTTAGTCTGGGTCAGGGTGTGAGTTGGGGGGGGGCAGTCTGGTTGTTTTAGTATGGTCAGGGTTGTGAGTTGGGGGGGGGCAGTCTGTGTGTTTTAGTATGGTCAGGGTGTGAGTTGGGGGGGGGCAGTCTGTTTGTTTTAGTCTGGTCAGGGTTGTGAGTTGGGGGGGCGGCAGTCTGTGTGTTTTAGTATGGTCAGGGTGTGAGTTGGGGGGGGCAAGTCTGTTTGTTTTAGTATGGTCAGGGCGTGAGTTGGGGGGGGCAGTCTGTGTGTTTTAGTATGGTCAGGGTGTGAGTTGTGGGGGGGGCAGTCTGTTTGTTTTAGTATGGTCAGGGTGTGAGTTGGGGGGGGCAGTCTGTGTGTTTTAGTATGGTCAGGGTGTGAGTTGGGGGGGCAGTCTGTTTGTTTTAGTATGTCAGGGCGTGAGTTGGGGGGGCAGTCTGTGTGTTTTAGTATGGTCAGGGTGTGAGTTGGGGGGGGTCAGTCTCTGTTTGTTTTAGTATGGTCAGGGTGTGAGTTGGGGGGGGGGCAGTCTGTGGTTTTAGTATGGTCAGGGTGTGAGTTGGGGGGGCAGTCTGTGTGTGTTTAGTATGGTCAGGGTGTGAGTTGGGTGGGGGCAGTCTGTGTGTTTTAGTATGGTCAGGGTGTGAGTTGGGGGGCAGTCTGTGTGTTTAGTATGGTCAGGGGTGTGAGTTGGGGGGGGGGCAGTCTGTTTGTTTTAGTATGGTCAGGGCGTGGTTGGGGGGGCAGTCTCTGTTTGTTTTAGTATGGTCAGGGGTGTAGTTGGGGGGGGGCAGTCTGTGTGTTTTAGTATGGTCAGGGGTGTGAGTTGGGGGGGGCAGTCTGTTTGTTTTTAGTATGGTCAGGGTGTGAGTTGGGGGGGGCAGTCTGTGTGTTTTAGTATGGTCAGGGTGTGAGTTGGGGGGGCAGTCTGTGTGTTTTAGTATGGTCAGGGTGTGTGAGTTGGGGGGGGCAGTCTGTGTGTTTTAGTATGGTCAGGGTGTGAGTTGGGGGGGGCCAGTCTGTGTGTTTTAGTATGGTCAGGTGTGTGAGTTGGGGGGGGGCAGTCTGTTTGTTTTAGTATGGTCAGGGCGTGAGTTGGGGGGGGCAGTCTGTTTGTTTTAGTATGGTCAGGCGTGAGTTGGGGGGGGGGCAGTCTGTTTGTTTTAGTATGGTCAGGGCGTGAGTTGGGGGGGGCAGTCTGTTTGTTTTAGTATGGTCAGGGTGCGAGTTGGGGGGGGCAGTCTCTGTTGTTTTAGTATGGTCAGGGTTGTGAGTTGGGGTGGGGGCAGTCTGTTGTTTTAGTATGGTCAGGGTGTGAGTTGGGGGGGGGCAGTCTGTGTGTTTTAGTATGGTCAGGGTGTGTGAGTTGGGGGGGGGCAGTCTGTGTGTTTTAGTATGGTCAGGGCGTGAGTTGGGGGGGGGCAGTCTGTTTGTTTTAGTATGGTCAGGGTGTGAGTTGGGGGGGGGCAGTCTGTGTGTTTTAGTATGGTCAGGGTGTGAGTTGGGGGGGGGCAGTCTGTGTGTTTTAGTATGGTCAGGGCGTGAGTTGGGGGGGGGCAGTCTGTTTGTTTAGTATGGTCAGGGTGTGAGTTGGGGGGGGCAGTCTGTGTGTTTTTAGTATGGTCAGGGTGTGAGTTGGGGGGGGCAGTCTGTTTGTTTTAGTATGGTCAGGGTGTGAGTTGGGGGGGCAGTCTGTGTGTTTTAGTATGGTCAGGGCGTGAGTTGGGGGGGGGCAGTCTGTGTGTTTTTAGTATGGTCAGGGTGTGAGTTGGGGGGGGGCAGTCTGTGTGTTTTAGTATGGTCAGGGGTGTGAGTTGGGGGGGGCACAGTCTATGTTTCGTCTTTATTTAGTATGGTCAGGGTGTGAGTTGGGGGGGGCAGTCTGTTTGTTTTAGTATGGTCAGGGTGTGAGTTGGGGGGGCAGTCTGTGTGTTTTAGTATGGTCAGGGTGTGAGTTGGGGGGGGCAGTCTGTGTGTTTTAGTATGGTCAGGGTGTGAGTTGGGGGGGGCCAGTCTGTGTGTTTTAGTATGGTCAGGGTGTGAGTTGGGGGGGGCAGTCTGTGTGTTTTAGTATGGTCAGGGTGTGAGTTGGGGGGGCGTCTGTGTGTGTTAGTATGGTCAGGGTGTGAGTTGGGGGGCAGTCTGTGTGTTTTAGTATGGTCAGGGTGTGAGTTGGGGGGGCAGTCTGTGTGTTTTAGTATGGTCAGGGTGTGAGTTGGGGGGGGCAGTCTGTTTGTTTTAGTATGGTCAGGGGTGAGTTGGGGGGGGGCAGTCTGTGTGTTTTAGTATGGTCAGGGCGTGAGTTGGGGGGGGCAGTCTGTTTGTTTTAGTATGGTCAGGGCTGTGAGTTGGGGGGGGGACAGGTCTATGTTTCGTCTTTATTTAATATGGTCAGGTGTGAGTTGGGGGGGGCAGTCTGTTTGTTTTAGTATGGTCAGGGTGTGAGTTGGGGGGGGGCCAGTCTATGTTTAGTCTTTATTTAGTATGGTCAGGGCGTGAGTTGGGGGGGGGCAGTCTGTTTGTTTTAGTATGGTCAGGGTGTGAGTTGGGGGGGGCCAGTCTATGTTTCGTCTTTATTTAGTGTTGGTCAGGGTGTGTGAGTTGGGGGGGGCAGTCTGTTGTTTTAGTATGGTCAGGGTGTGAGTTGGGGGGGGCAGTCTGTGTGTTTTAGTATGGTAAGGGTTGTGAGTTGGGGGGGCAGTCTGTGTGTTTTAGTATGGTCAGGGCGTGAGTTGGGGGGGGCAGTCTCTGTTTGTTTTTAGTATGGTCAGGGCGTGAGGTTGGGGGGGGGCAGTCTGTTGTTTTAGTATGGTCAGGGCGTGAGTTGTGGGGGGGCAGTCTGTGTGTTTAGTATGGTCAGGGCGTGAGTTGGGGGGGGGGCCCGTCTGTGTGTGTGTTTTAGTATGGTCAGGGCGTTGAGTTGGGGGGGGCAGTCTGTGTGGTTTTAGTATGGTCAGGGTGTGGAGTTGGGGGGGCAGTCTGTTTGTTTTAGTATGGTCAGGGTGTGTGTAGTTGGGGAGGCAAGTCTGTTTGTTTTAGTATGGCAGGGTGTGAGTTGGGGGGGGCAGTCTATGTTTAGTCTTATTTAGTGTTGGGTCAGGGTGTGAGTTGGGGGGGGCAGTCTGTGTGTTTTAGTATGGTCAGGGCGTGAGTTGGGGGGGGGCAGTCTGGTGTGTGTTTTAGTATGGTCAGGGCCGTGAGTTGGGGGGGGGGCCAGTCTGTTTGTTTTAGTATGGTCAGGGCGTGAGTTGGGGGGTGCAGTCTGTTTGTTCTTAGTATGGTCAGGGCGTGAGTTGGGGTGGGGGCAGTCTGTTTGTTTTAGTATGGTCAGGGTGTGAGTTGGGGGGGGGCCAGTCTGGTTGTTTTAGTATGGTCAGGGCGTGAGTTGGGGGGGGCAGTCTGTGTGTTTTAGTATGGTCAGGGCGGTGAGTTGGGGGGGGCAGTCTCTGTTTGTTTTAGTATGGTCAGGGCGTGAGTTGGGGGGGGCAGTCTGTTTGTTTTAGTATGGTCAGGGCGTGAGTTGGGGGGGGCAGTCTGTGTGTTTTAGTATGGTCAGGGCGTGAGTTGGGGGGGGCAAGTCTGTGTGTTTTAGTATGGTCAGGGCGTGAGTTGGGGGGGGCAGTCTGTGTGTTTTAGTATGGTCAGGGTGTGAGTGGGGGGGGCAGTCTGTTTGTTTAGTATGGTCAGGGTGTGAGTTGGGGGGGGCAGTCTGTTTGTTTTAGTATGGTCAGGGTGTGAGTTGGGGGGGGGCAGTCTATGTTTAGTCTTTATTTAGTATGGTCAGGGCGTGAGTTGGGGGGGGCAGTCTGTGTGTTTTAGTATGGTCAGGGCGTTGAGTTGGGGGGGGGCAGTCTGTGTGTTTTAGTATGTCAGGGCGTGAGTTGGGGGGGGGCAGTCTGTTTGTTTTAGTATGGTCAGGCGTGAGTTGGGGGGCAGTCTGTTTGTTTTAGTATGGTCAGGGCGTGAGTTGGGGGGGGCAGTCTGTTTGTTTTAGTATGGTCAGGGTGTGAGGTTGGGGGGGGGCAGTCTGGTGTTTTAGTATGGTCAGGGCGTGAGTTGGGGGGGGCAGTCTGTGTGTTTTAGTATGGTCAGGGCGTGAGTTGGGGGGGGCAGTCTCTGTTGTTTTAGTATGGTCAGGGCGTGAGTTGGGGGGGGCAGTCTGTTTGTTTTAGTATGGTCAGGGCGTGAGTTGGGGGGGGGCAGTCTGTGTGTTTTAGTATGGTCAGGGCGTGAGTTGGGGGGGGCAGTCTGTGTGTTTTAGTATGGTCAGGGCGTGAGTTGGGGGGGGCAGTCCTGTGTGTTTTAGTATGGTCAGGGTGTGAGTTGGTGGGGGCAGTCTGTTTGTTTTAGTATGGTCAGGGTGTGAGTTGGGGGGGGCAGTCTGTTTGTTTTAGTATGGTCAGGGTGTGAGTTGGGGGGGGCAGTCTATGTTTAGTCTTTATTTAGTATGGTCAGGGTGTGAGTTGGGGGGGGGCAGTCTGTGTGTTTTAGTATGGTCAGGGTGTGAGTTGGGGGGGGCAGTCTGTTTGTTTTAGTATGGTCAGGGTGTGAGTTGGGGGGGGGCAGTCTGTGTGTTTTAGTATGGTCAGGGTGTGAGTTGGGGGGGGCAGTCTGTTTGTTTTAGTATGGTCAGGGCGTGAGTTGGGGGGGCAGTCTCTGTTTGTTTTAGTATGGTCAGGTGTGAGTTGGGGGGGGCAATCTGTTTGTTTTAGTATGGTCAGGGTGTGAGTTGGGGGGGGCAGTCTGTGTGTTTTAGTATGGTCAGGGCGTGAGTTGGGGGGGGGCAGTCTGTTTGTTTTAGTATGGTCAGGGTGTGAGTTGGGGGGGGCAGTCTGTTTGTTTTAGTATGGTCAGGGTGTGAGTTGGGGGGGGCAGTCTCTGTTTGTTTTAGTATGGTCAGGGTGTGAGTTGGGGGGCAGTCTGTGTGTTTTAGTATGGTCAGGGTGGTGAGTTGGGGGGGGGCAGTCTGTTTGTTTTAGTATGGTCAGGGTGTGAGTTGGGGGGGCAGTCTCTGTTTGTTTTAGTATGGTCAGGGTGTGAGTTGGGGGGGCAGTCTGTGTGTTTTAGTATGGTCAGGGTGTGAGTTGGGGGGGGCAGTCTGTTTGTTTTAGTATGGTCAGGGTGCGAGTTGGGGGGGCAGTCTCTGTTTGTTTTAGTATGGTCAGGGTGTGAGTTGGGGGGGCAGTCTATGTTTAGTCTTTATTTAATATGGTCAGGGTGTGAGTTGGGGGGGGGCAGTTCTGTTTGTTTTAGTATGGTCAGGGTGTGAGTTGGGGGGGGCAGTCTGTTTGTTTTTAGTATGGTCAGGGCGTGAGTTGGGGGGGCAGTCTGTTTGTTTTAATATGGTCAGGGTGTGAGTTGGGGGGGGCAGTCTGTTTGTTTTAGTATGGTCAGGGCGTGAGTTGGGGGGGGCAGTCTGTTTGTTTTAGTATGGTCAGGGTGTGAGTTGGGGGGGGCAGTCTGTGTGTTTTAGTATGGTCAGGGTGTGAGTTGGGGGGGGGCAGTCTGTGTGTTTTAGTATGGTCAGGGTGTGTGAGTTGGGGGGGGGCAGTCTGTGTGTTTTAGTATGGTCAGGGCGTGAGTGGGTGGGCAGTCTATGTTTGTTTTAGTTGGTCAGGGCGTGAGTTGGGGGGCAGTCTGTGTGTTTTAGTATGGTCAGGGTGTGAGTTGGGGGGGGGCAGTCTGTGTGTTTAGTATGGTCAGGGTGTGAGTTGGGGGGGGCAGTCTGTGTGTTTTAGTATGGTCAGGGCGTGAGTTGGGTGGGCAGTCTATGTTTGTTTTAGTGGTCAGGGCGTGAGTTGGGGGGGCAGTCTATGTTTAGTGTGTCTAGGTTGGTTTTCTGTGTTCGGCCTAGTATGGTTCTCAATCAGAGCAGGTGTCGTTAGTTGTCTCTGATTGAGAATCATACTTAGGTAGCCTGGGTTTCACTGTTGGTTTGTGGGTGTTTGTCGCCACACCGGTACTGTTTCAGGTTTTCATCACATCGATTATTGTTTTGTATTTCAGTGTTCAGTACGGTTTTAATAATCGTCATGAACACTTCCCACGCTGCGTCTTGGTCCGATCCTTCCTCTTCTTCAGACGAAGAGGAGGAAATCTGCCGTTACAGTCAGGGGGGGGTCAACACCCCTTGACTTGTTGTTGTGTTACAGCCTGAATTTAAAATGTATTCAATTTAGATTTTGTTTAACTGGCCTACCCACAATACTCCATAATGTCAAAGTGGAATTACGTTTTTTCTAAATGTTTACAAATTAATAAAAAATGAAAAGCTGAAAAGCCTTAAGTGTCCCGCTCGTTGTCGTGGAAATGAGTCAACTAGTGTCCCGCTCGTTGTCGTGGAAATGAGTCAACTAGTGTCCCGCTCGTTGTCGTGGAAATGAGTCAATAAGTGTCCCGCTCGTTGTCGTGGAAATGAGTCAAGAAGTGTCCCGCTCGTTGTCGTGGAACTGAGTCAATAAGTGTCCCGCTCGTTGTCGTGGAAATGAGTCAATAAGTGTCCCGCTCGTTGTCGTGGAAATGAGTCAATAAGTGTCCCGCTCGTTGTCGTGGAAATGAGTCAACTAGTGTCCCGCTCGTTGTCGTGGAAATTAGTCAATAAGTGTCCCGCTCGTTGTCGTGGTAATGAGTCAATAAGTGTCCTGCTCGTTGTCGTGGAAATGAGTCAATAAGTGTCCCGCTCGTTGTCATGGAAATCAGTCAACTAGTGTCCTGCTCGTTGTCGTGGAAATGAGTCAATAAGTGTCCCGCTCGTTGTCGTGGAAATGACCGGACCAAGGTGCAGCATGGTACATTTCTTTTATTGATAAACATCACCAACAGAACAAGGACACAACCATGAAGCTTACTTAGGCTATAATGCCTCTAACAAAGACAACTACCCACGACCGTGAAGCTTACTTAGGCTATAATGCCCCTAACAAAGACAACTACCTACAACCGTGAAGCTGCCTAAGTTTGATTCCCAATCAGAGACAACGATAGACAGCTGTCCCTGATTGAGAACCCAAAACATAGAAACAAAGAACATAGAGTCTCCAACCAACCAAACAGAGAATTAAAAGATCTCTACGGTCAGGGCGTGACAATAAGTATTCAACCCCTTTGTTATGGCAAGCCTAAATAAATTCAGGAGCAAAAATGTCCTTAACAAGTCACATAATAAGTCTGTTTGCAATAATAGTGTTTAACATGATGTTTGAATGACTGCCTCATCTCTGTACCCCACACATACAATGATCCGTCAGGTCCCTCAGTCGAGCAGTGAATTTCAAACATAGATTCAACCCACAAAGACCAGGGATCTTTGCCTCGCTGAGAAAGACCCCTATAGGTAGATGCGTAAAAATCTATAATACATTGATATTTCCCCTTTTTTATTTATTTATACCTTTATTTAACTAGGCAGTTAAGAACAATTGTCTTACTTTTCATGAAGGCTAAGGAACAGTGGGTTAACTGCCCTTGTTCAGGGGACACAGTGGGTTAAACTGCCTTGTTCAGGGGAACAGTGGGTTTAACTGCCATTGTTCAGGGGAACAGTGGTTACTGCCCTTGTTCAGTGGGAACAGTGGGTTAAACTGCCCTTGTTCAGTGGGAACAGTAGGGTTAACTGCCACTTGTTCAGGGCAGGAACAGCGGGGCTCACTCAAGCCACTTGCCTTGTTCAGGGAACAGTGGGTTTAACTGCCTTGTTCAGGCGGAACAGTGGGTTAACTGCCTTGTTCAGGGGAACAGTGGGTTAACTGCCTTGTTCAGGGGGACAGTGGGTTAACTGCCTTGTTCAGGGGGAACAGTGGGTTAACTGCCTTGTTCAGGGGGAACAGTGGGTTAACTGCCTTGTTCAGGGGAACAGTGGGTTAACTGCCTTGTTCAGGGGAACAGTGGGTTAACTGCCTTGTTCAGGGGAACAGTGGTTAACTGCCTTGTTCAGGGGAACAGTGGGTTAACTGCCTTGTTCAGGGGAACAGTGGGTTAACTGCCTTGTTCAGGGGAACAGTGGGTTAACTGCCTTGTTCAGGGGAACAGTGGGTTAACTGCCTTGTTCAGGGGGAACAGTGGGTTAACTGCCTTGTTCAGGGGAACAGTGGGTTAACTGCCTTGTTCAGGGGAACAGTGGGTTAACTGCCTTGTCAGGGGAACAGTGGGTTAACTGCCTTGTTCAGGGGAACAGTGGGTTAACTGCCTTGTTCAGGGGAACAGTGGGTTAACTGCCTTGTTCAGGGGAACAGTGGGTTAACTGCCTTGTTCAGGGAACAGTGGGTTAACTGCCTTGTTCAGGGGAACAGTGGGTTAACTGCTTGTTCAGGGGAAACAGTGGGTTAACTGCCTTGTTCAGGGAACAGTGGGTTAACTGCCTTGTTCAGGGGAAACAGTGGGGTAACTGCCTTGTTCAGGAGGAACCAGTGGGTACGCCTTGTTCAGGGAAGTGGGGGAAACAGTGGGTTAACCTGCCCCTTGTTCAGTGGAACCGTGGGTTAACTGCCTTGTTCAGGGGCAACCAGTGGGTTAACTGCCTTGTTTCAGGGGAATCAGCTGGGTTAACTGCCTTGTTCAGGGGAACAGTGGGTTAACTGCCTTGTCAGGGGAACGTGGGTTAACTGCCTTGTTCAGGGGAACAGTGGGTTAACTGCCTTGTTCAGGGGAACAGTGGGTTAACTGCCTTGTTCAGGGCAGCGAATGACAGATTTCACCACCTTTGAGCATGGTGAAGTTATTAATTCCACTGGATGGTGTATCAATACACCCAGTCACTACAAAGACACAGGCATCCTTCCTAACTTTGGATGGTGTATCAATACACCCAGTCACTACAAAGACACAGGCATCCTTCCTAACTTTGGATGGTGTATCAATACACCCAGTCACTACAAAGACACAGGCATCCTTCCTAACTCAGTAGCCAGAGAGGAAGGAAACCGCTCAGGGATTTCACCATGAGGCCAATGCTGACTTTAAAACAATTACTCCACAATACTAACCTAATTGGCAGAGTGAAAAGAAGAAGCCTGTATCGAATACAAATATTCCAGTTGCCGGAGAGGAAGGAATTTTTTCATTTTCATTTTATTTATTTTTTATTGAACCTTTTACATTAAGAAGAAACAACATACTGATCAATATAATATAATATAATATAATATAATATAATATAATATAATATAATATACACACTGAGGAAGACAACATACTGATCAATATAATATAATATAATATACACACTGAGGAAGACAACATACTGATCAATATAATATAATATAATATACACACTGAGGAAGACAACATACTGATCAATATAATATAATATAATATACACACTGAGGAAGACAACGTACTGATCAATATAATATAATATAATATACACACTGAGGAAGACAACATACTGATCAATATAATACAATATAATATACACACTGAGGAAGACAACATACTGATCAATATAATATAATATAATATACACACTGAGGAAGACAACATACTGATCAATATAATATAATATAATATACACACTGAGGAAGACAACATACTGATCAATATAATATAATATAATATACACACTGAGGAAGACAACATACTGATCAATATAATATAATATAATATACACACTGAGGAAGACAACATACTGATCAATATAATATAATATAATATACACACTGAGGAAGACAACATACTGATCAATATAATATAATATAATATACACACTGAGGAAGACAACGTACTGATCAATATAATATAATATAATATACACACTGAGGAAGACAACATACTGATCAATATAATATAATATAATATACACACTGAGGAAGACCACATACTGATCAATATAATATAATCTACACACTGAGGAAGACAACATACTGATCAATATAATATAATATAATATACACACTGAGGAAGACAACATACTGATCAATATAATATAATATAATATACACACTGAGGAAGACAACATACTGATCAATATAATATAATATAATATACACACTGAGGAAGACAACATACTGATCAATATAATATAATATAATATACACACTGAGGAAGACAACATACTGATCAATATAATATAATATAATATACACACTGAGGAAGACAACATACTGATCAATATAATATAATATAATATACACACTGAGGAAGACAACATACTGATCATATAATATAATATAATATACACACTGAGGAAGACAACATACTGATCAATATAATATAATATAATATACACACTGAGGAAGACAACATACTGATCAATATAATATAATATAATATACACACTGAGGAAGACAACATACTGATCAATATAATATAATATAATATACACACTGAGGAAGACAACATACTGATCAATATAATATAATATAATATACACACTGAGGAAGACAACATACTGATCAATATAATATAATATAATATACACACTGAGGAAGACAACATACTGATCAATATAATATAATATAATATACACACTGAGGAAGACAACATACTGATCAATACAATATAATATAATATACACACTGAGGAAGACAACATACTGATCAATATAATATAATATAATATACACACTGAGGAAGACAACATACTGATCAATATAATATAATATAATATACACACTGAGGAAGACAACATACTGATCAATATAATATAATATAATATACACACTGAGGAAGACAACATACTGATCAATACAATATAATATAATCTACACACTGAGGAAGACAACATACTGATCAATATAATATAATATAATATACACACTGAGGAAGACAACATACTGATCAATATAATATAATATAATATACACACTGAGGAAGACAACATACTGATCAATATAATATAATATAATCTACACACTGAGGAAGACAACGTACTGATCAATATAATATAATATAATATACACACTGAGGAAGACAACATACTGATCAATATAATATAATATAATATACACACTGAGGAAGACAACATACTGATCAATATAATATAATCTACACACTGAGGAAGACAACATACTGATCAATATAATATAATATAATATACACACTGAGGAAGACAACATACTGATCAATATAATATAATATAATATACACACTGAGGAAGACAACATACTGATCAATACAATATAATATAATATACACACTGAGGAAGACAACATACTGATCAATATAATATAATATAATATACACACTGAGGAAGACAACATACTGATCAATATAATATAATATAATATACACACTGAGGAAGACAACATACTGATCAATATAATATAATATAATATACACACTGAGGAAGACAACGTACTGATCAATACAATATAATATAATATACACACTGAGGAAGACAACATACTGATCAATATAATATAATATAATATACACACTGAGGAAGACAACATACTGATCAATACAATATAATATAATATACACACTGAGGAAGACAACATACTGATCAATATAATATAATATAATATACACACTGAGGAAGACAACATACTGATCAATATAATATAATATAATCTACACACTGAGGAAGACAACATACTGATCAATATAATATAATATAATATACACACTGAGGAAGACAACATACTGATCAATATAATATAATATAATATACACACTGAGGAAGACAACATACTGATCAATATAATATAATATAATATACACACTGAGGAAGACAACATACTGATCAATATAATATAATATAATATACACACTGAGGAAGACAACATACTGATCAATATAATATAATATAATATACACACTGAGGAAGACAACATACTGATCAATATAATATAATATAATATACACACTGAGGAAGACAACATACTGATCAATACAATATAATATAATATACACACTGAGGAAGACAACATACTGATCAATATAATATAATATAATATACACACTGAGGAAGACAACATACTGATCAATATAATATAATATAATATACACACTGAGGAAGACAACATACTGATCAATATAATATAATATACACACTGAGGAAGACAACATACTGATCAATATAATATAATATAATATACACACTGAGGAAGACAACATACTGATCAATACAATATAATATAATATACACACTGAGGAAGACAACATACTGATCAATATAATATATATATACACACTGAGGAAGACAACATACTGATCAATATAATATAATATAATATACACACTGAGGAAGACAACATACTGATCAATATAATATAATATAATATACACACTGAGGAAGACAACATACTGATCAATATAATATAATATAATATACACACTGAGGAAGACAACATACTGATCAATATAATATAATATAATATACACACTGAGGAAGACAACATACTGATCAATATAATATAATATAATATACACACTGAGGAAGACAACATACTGATCAATATAATATAATATAATCTACACACTGAGGAAGACAACATACTGATCAATACAATATAATATAATATACACACTGAGGAAGACAACATACTGATCAATACAATATAATATAATATACACACTGAGGAAGACAACGTACTGATCAATATAATATAATATAATATACACACTGAGGAAGACAACATACTGATCAATCTAATCTACACACTGAGGAAGACAACATACTGATCAATCTAATCTACACACTGAGGAAGACAACACAATGACTGTCTACCAAACATTACCAACATATTCTCAATCTAATCTACACACTGAGGAAGACAACGTACTGATCAATATAATATAATATAATATACACACTGAGGAAGACAACGTACTGATCAATATAATATAATATAATATACACACTGAGGAAGACAACATACTGATCAATCTAATCTACACACTGAGGAAGACAACACAATGACTGTCTACCAAACATTACCAACATATTCTCAATCTAATCTACACACTGAGGAAGACAACGTACTGATCAATATAATATAATCTACACACTGAGGAAGACAACGTACTGATCAATATAATATAATATAATATACACACTGAGGAAGACAACATACTGATCAATACAATCTACACACTGAGGAAGACAACACAATGACTGTCTACCAAACATTACCAACATATTCTCAATCTAATCTACACACTGAGGAAGACAACACAATGACTGTCTACCAAACATTACCAACATATTCTCAATCTAATCTACACACTGAGGAAGACAACGTACTGATCAATATAATATAATCTACACACTGAGGAAGACAACATACTGATCACAATGGAAATGTTTCTACTATAGTTTGATTGTAAATATACAGCCGTATCTCTCGTTCATTCATCTGTTCCAGTGCCCAGACGGTTCTGATGAGAAGAACTGTTTTGACTGCCATCCGGGTAACTTCCACTGTGACACCAACCTGTGTATCTTCGAGACGTGGCACTGTGATGGCCAGGAGGACTGTCTGGATGGTAGTGACGAGAGAGACTGTTTGGGAGCTGTGCCCAGGAAGGTACAGAAAAACATCATTTGATGAGTGCTTACATTTGTCCTACAGTTGAAGTCTGAAGTTTACATACACTCAGGTTGGAGTCATTTAAACTTGTTTTTCAACCTCTCCACACATTTCTTGTTAACAAACTATAGTCTTGGCAAGTCGGTTAGGACATCTACTTTGTTCATGACACAAGTAATTTTTCCAACAATTGTTTACAGATTATTTAACTTATAATTCACTGTATCAGAATTCCAGTGGGTCAGAAGTTGACATCCACTAAGTTGACTGTGCCTTTAAACAGCTTGGAAAATTCTAGAAAATGATGTGATGGCTTCAGAAGCTTCTGATAGGCTAATTTACACCATTTGAGTCAATTGGAGGTGTACCTGTGGATGTATTTCAAGGCCTACCTTCAAACACAGTGCCTCTTTGTCGACATCATGGGAAAAACAAAAGAAATCAGCCAAGATCTCAGAAATAAATGCCTGAAGGTACCACATTCATCTGTACAAACAACAGTACGCAAGCATAAACACCATGGGACCACGCAGCCGTCATACCGCTCAGGAAGGAGACGTGTTCTGTCTCCTAGAGATGAACGTACATTGGTGAGAAAAGTGCAAATCAATCCCAGAACAACAGCAAATGACCCTGTGAAGATGCTGAAGGAAACAGGTACAAAAGTATCTATATCCACAATAAAACAAGTCCTATATTGACATAACCTGGAAGGTCGCTCAGCAAGGAAGAAGTCACTGCTCCAAAACCGCCATAAAAAAGCCAGACTACGGTTTGCAACTGCACATGGGGACAAAGATCGTACTTTTTGGAGAAATGTCCTCTGGTCTGATGAAAAATAGAACTGTTTGGCCAAAATGACCATCGTTATGTTTGGAGGAAAAAGGGGGAGGCTTGCAAGCCGAAGAACACCATCCTAACCGTGAAGCACGGGGCAGGCAGCATCATGCTGCAGGGGTGCTTTGCTGCAGGAGGGACTGGTGCACTTAGCAAAATAGATGGCTTCATGAGGATGGAAAATGATGTGGATATATTGAAGCAACATCTCAAGACATCAGTCAGGAAGTTAAAGCTTGGTCGCAAATGGGTCTTCCAAATGGACAGTGACCCCAAGCATACTTCCAAAAGTTGTGGCAAAATGGCTTAAGGACAACAAAGTCAAGGTATTGGAGTGGCCATCACAAAGCCCTGACCTCAATCCTATAGAAACATTTTGGGCAGAACTGAAAAAGCTTGTGAGAGCAAGGAGGCCTACAAACCTGACTCAGTTACACCAGCTCTGTCAGGAGGAATGGGCCAAAATTCACCCAACTTATTGTGGGAAGCTTGTGGAAGGTTTGACCTAAGTGAAACAATTTAAAGGCAATGCTACCAAATACTAATTGAGTGTATGTAAACTTCTGATCCACTGGGAATGTGATGAAAGAAATAAAAGCTGAAATAAATCACTCTCTACTATTATTCTGACATTTCACATTCTTAAAATAAAGTGGTGATCCTAACTGACCTAAAACAGGGAATTTTTAATAGGATTAAATGTCAGGAATTGTGAAAAACTGAGTTTGAATGTATTTGGCTAAGGTGTATGTAAACTTCAACTGTTTGTGTGTGTAATCAATCTACAGGTGTATGTAAACTTCAACTGTGTGTGTGTAATCAATCTACAGGTGAATGTAAACTTACGACTTCAAATGTGTATTATACACGGCCAGGGTCACCATATACCAACTCCCCCTGAGAAACCCTCAGAGAGTGGGGTCACGGCCAGGGTCACCATATCCCAACTCCCCCTGAGAAACCCTCAGAGAGTGGGGTCACGGCCAGGGTCACCATATCCCAACTCCCCCTGAGAAACCCTCAGAGAGTGGGGTCACGGCCAGGGTCACCATATCCCAACTCCCCCTGAGAAACCCTCAGAGAGTGGGGTCACGGCCAGGGTCACCATATCCCAACTCCCCCTGAGAAACCCTCAGAGAGTGGGGTCACGGCCAGGGTCACCATATCCCAACTCCCCCTGAGAAACCCTCAGAGAGTGGGGTCACGGCCAGGGTCACCATATCCCAACTCCCCCTGAGAAACCCTCAGAGAGTGGGGTCACGGCCAGGGTCACCATATCCCAACTCCCCCTGAGAAACCCTCAGAGAGTGGGGTCACGGCCAGGGTCACCATATCCCAACTCCCCCTGAGAAACCCTCAGAGAGTAGGGTCACGGCCAGGGTCACCATATACCAACTCCCCCTGAGAGTGGGGTCAAGGCCAGGGTCACCATATACCAACTCCCCCTGAGAGTGGGGTCAAGGCCAGGGTCCCAGGTCTAAATCAGTCCCTGATCATTAACACACCTGGTGTCCCAGGTATAACTCAGTCCCTGATCATTAACACACCTGGTGTCCCAGGTCTAAATCAGTCCCTGATCATTAACACACCTGGTGTCCCAGGTATAACTCAGTCCCTGATCATTAACACACCTGGTGTCCCAGGTCTAAATCAGTCCCTGATCATTAACACACCTGGTGTCCCAGGTATAACTCAGTCCCTGATCATTAACACACCTGGTGTCCCAGGTCTAAATCAGTCCCTGATCATTAACCCACCTGGTGTCCCAGGTATAAATCAGTCCCTGATCATTAACCCACCTGGTGTCCCAGGTCTAAATCAGTCCCTGATCATTAACCCACCTGGTGTCCCAGGTCTAAATCAGTCCCTGATCATTAACCCACCTGGTGTCCCAGGTATAAATCAGTCCCTGATCATTAACCCACCTGATGTCCCAGGTATAAATCAGTCCCTGATCATTAACCCACCTGGTGTCCCAGGTATAAATCAGTCCCTGATCATTAACACACCTGGTGTCCCAGGTCTAAATCAGTCCCTGATCATTAACACACCTGGTGTCCCAGGTCTAAATCAGTCCCTGATCATTAACACACCTGGTGTCCCAGGTATAAATCAGTCCCTGATCATTAACCCACCTGAGGTCCCAGGTATAAATCAGTCCCTGATCATTAACCCACCTGGTGTCCCAGCTATAAATCAGTCCCTGATCATTAACACACCTGGTGTCCCAGGTGTAAATCAGTCCCTGATCATTAACACACCTGGTGTCCCAGGTCTAAATCAGTCCCTGAATCATTAACACACCTGGTGTCCCAGGTCTAAATCAGTCCCTGATCATTAACACACCTGGTGTCCCAGGTATCACTCAGTCCCTGATCATTAACCCACCTGGTGTCCCAGGTCTAAATCAGTCCCTGATCATTAACACACCTGGTGTCCCAGGTCTAAATCAGTCCCTGATCATTAACACACCTGGTGTCCCAGGTCTAAATCAGTCCCTGATCATTAACACACCTGGTGTCCCAGGTCTAAATCAGTCCCTGATCATTAACACACCTGGTGTCCCAGGTCTAAATCAGTCCCTGATCATTAACACACCTGGTGTCCCAGGTCTAAATCAGTCCCTGATCATTAACACACCTGGTGGCCCAGGTCTAAATCAGTCCCTGATCATTAACACACCTGGTGGCCCAGGTCTAAATCCGTCCTTTATCAGAAGAGAGAATGGAAAAAAAGCCGTGGAACTGATTTGAATCTGATTTAATGTATTGTATTACTAGTAGTAGTGTGTTTATAATGTGTTGTATTACTAGTAGTAGTGTGTTTATAATGTGTTGTATTACTAGTAGTAGTATGTTTATAATGTATTGTACTACTAGTAGTAGTGTGTTTATAATGTGTTGTATTACTAGTAGTAGTGTGTTTATAATGTATTGTATTACTAGTAGTAGTGTGTTTATAATGTGTTTATAATGTATTGTATTACTAGTAGTAGTATGTTTATAATGTGTTGTATTACTAGTAGTAGTATGTTTATAATGTGTTGTATTACTAGTAGTAGTGTGTTTATAGTGTGTTTATAATGTGTTGTATTACTAGTAGTAGTGTGTTTATAATGTGTTTTATAATGTATTGTATTACTAGTAGTAGTATGTTTATAATGTATTGTATTACTAGTAGTAGTATGTTTATAATGTATTGTATTACTAGTAGTAGTGTGTTTATAATGTGTTTATAATGTATTGTATTACTAGTAGTAGTATGTTTATAATGTGTTGTATTACTAGTAGTAGTGTGTTTATAATGTGTTTATAATGTATTGTATTACTAGTAGTAGTATGTTTATAATGTGTTGTATTACTAGTAGTAGTGTGTTTATAATGTGTTTTATAATGTATTGTATTACTAGTAGTGTGTTTATAATGTGTTTTATAATGTATTGTATTACTAGTAGTAGTATGTTTATAATGTGTTGTATTACTAGTAGTAGTATGTTTATAATGTGTTGTATTACTAGTAGTAGTGTGTTTATAATGTGTTTTATAATGTATTGTATTACTAGTAGTAGTGTGTTTATAATGTATTGTATTACTAGTAGTAGTATGTTATAATGTGTTGTATTACTAGTAGTAGTGTGTTTATAATGTGTTTTATAATGTATTGTATTACTAGTAGTAGTGTGTTTATAATGTGTTTTATAATGTATTGTATTACTAGTAGTAGTGTGTTTATAATGTGTTTTATAATGTATTGTATTACTAGTAGTAGTGTGTTTATAATGTATTGTATTACTAGTAGTAGTAGTATGTTTATAATGTGTTTATAATGTATTGTATTACTAGTAGTAGTGTGTTTATAATGTGTTTTATAATGTATTGTATTACTAGTAGTAGTGTGTTTATAATGTGTTGTATAACTAGTAGTAGTGTGTTATAATGTATTGTATTACTAGTAGTAGTGTGTTTATAATGTGTTTTATAATGTGTTGTATTACTAGTAGTAGTGTGTTTATAATGTGTTTATAATGTGTTGTATTACTAGTAGTAGTGTGTTTATAATGTGTTGTATTACTAGTAGTAGTAGGTTGTTTATAATGTATTGTATTACTAGTAGTAGTGTGTTTATAATGTATTGTATTACTAGTAGTAGTGTGTTTATAATGTGTTTATAATGTATTGTATTACTAGTAGTAGTATGTTTATAATGTGTTGTATTACTAGTAGTAGTGTGTTTATAATGTGTTTTATAATGTATTGTATTACTAGTAGTAGTGTGTTTATAATGTGTTTTATAATGTATTGTATTACTAGTAGTAGTGTGTTTATAATGTGTTTTATAATGTGTTGTATTACTAGTAGTAGTGTGTTTATAATGTGTTTATAATGTGTTGTATTACTAGTAGTAGTATGTTTATAATGTGTTGTATTACTAGTAGTAGTAGGTTGTTTATAATGTATTGTATTACTAGTAGTAGTGTGTTTATAATGTATTGTATTACTAGTAGTAGTATGTTTATAATGTGTTGTATTACTAGTAGTAGTGTGTTTATAATGTGTTTTATAATGTATTGTATTACTAGTAGTAGTGTGTTTATAATGTGTTTTATAATGTATTGTATTACTAGTAGTAGTGTGTTTATAATGTATTGTATTACTAGTAGTAGTAGTATGTTTATAATGTGTTTATAATGTATTGTATTACTAGTAGTAGTGTGTTTATAATGTGTTTTATAATGTGTTGTATTACTAGTAGTAGTGTGTTTATAATGTATTGTATTACTAGTAGTAGTAGTATGTTTATAATGTATTGTATTACTAGTAGTAGTAGGTTGTTTATAATGTATTGTATTACTAGTAGTAGTGTGTTTATAATGTATTGTATTACTAGTAGTAGTGTGTTTATAATGTATTGTATTACTAGAAGTAGTATGTTTATAATGTGTTGTATTACTAGTAGTAGTATGTTTATAATGTATTGTATTACTAGTAGTAGTGTGTTTATAATGTATTGTATTACTAGTAGTAGTATGTTTATAATGTGTTTATAATGTATTGTATTACTAGTAGTAGTATGTTTATAATGTATTGTATTACTAGTAGTAGTGTGTTTATAATGTATTGTATTACTAGTAGTAGTATGTTTATAATGTGTTGTATTACTAGTAGTAGTGTGTTTATAATGTGTTTTATAATGTATTGTATTACTAGTAGTAGTGTGTTTATAATGTGTTTTATAATGTATTGTATTACTAGTAGTAGTGTGTTTATAATGTGTTGTATTACTAGTAGTAGTGTGTTTATAATGTATTGTATTACTAGTAGTAGTGTGTTTATAATGTGTTTATAATGTATTGTATTACTAGTAGTAGTATGTTTATAATGTGTTGTATTACTAGTAGTAGTGTGTTTATAATGTATTGTATTACTAGTAGTAGTGTGTTCATAATGTGTTGTATTACTAGTAGTAGTGTGTTTATAATGTGTTGTATTACTAGTAGTAGTGTGTTTATAATGTGTTGTATTACTAGTAGTAGTATGTTTATAATGTATTGTATTACTAGTAGTAGTATGTTTATAATGTGTTGTATTACTAGTAGTAGTATGTTTATAATGTGTTGTATTACTAGTAGTAGTGTGTTTATAATGTGTTTTATAATGTCTTGTATTACTAGTAGTAGTATGTTTATAATGTATTGTATTACTAGTAGTAGTATGTTTATAATGTGTTTATAATGTGTTGTATTACTAGTAGTAGTGTGTTTATAATGTATTGTATTACTAGTAGTAGTGTGTTTATAATGTGTTGTATTACTAGTAGTAGTGTGTTTATAATGTGTTTATAATGTGTTGTATTACTAGTAGTAGTATGTTTATAATGTATTGTATTACTAGTAGTAGTGTGTTTATAATGTGTTTATAATGTATTGTATTACTAGTAGTAGTATGTTTATAATGTGTTGTATTACTAGTAGTAGTATGTTTATAATGTGTTGTATTACTAGTAGTAGTATGTTTATATGTATTGTATTACTAGAAGTAGTATGTTTATAATGTGTTGTATTACTAGTAGTAGTGTGTTTATAATGTGTTGTATTACTAGTAGTAGTATGTTTATAATGTATTGTATTACTAGTAGTAGTATGTTTATAATGTATTGTATTACTAGTAGTAGTATGTTTATAATGTGTTTATAATGTGTTGTATTACTAGTAGTAGTGTGTTTATAATGTATTGTATTACTAGTAGTAGTATGTTTATAATGTGTTTTATAATGTATTGTATTACTAGTAGTAGTATGTTTATAATGTATTGTACTACTAGTAGTAGTATGTTTATAATGTGTTGTATTACTAGTAGTAGTATGTTTATAATGTATTGTATTACTAGTAGTAGTATGTTTATAATGTGTTTTATAATGTATTGTATTACTAGTAGTAGTATGTTTATAATGTATTGTACTACTAGTAGTAGTATGTTTATAATGTGTTGTATTACTAGTAGTAGTGTGTTGATAATGTATTGTATTACTAGTAGTAGTGTGTTTATAATGTATTGTATTACTAGTAGTAGTATGTTTATAATGTGTTTTATAATGTATTGTATTACTAGTAGTAGTATGTTTATAATGTATTGTACTACTAGTAGTAGTATGTTTATAATGTGTTGTATTACTAGTAGTAGTGTGTTTATAATGTGTTTATAATGTATTGTAGTACTAGTAGTAGTGTGTTTATAATGTGTTGTATTACTAGTAGTAGTATGTTTATAATGTATTGTATTACTAGTAGTAGTGTGTTTATAATGTGTTTTATAATGTATTGTATTACTAGTAGTAGTATGTTTATAATGTGTTGTATTACTAGTAGTAGTGTGTTTATAATGTGTAGTATTACTAGTAGTAGTATGTTTATAATGTGTTGTATTACTAGTAGTAGTGTGTTTATAGTGTGTTTATAATGTGTTGTATTACTAGTAGTAGTGTGTTTATAATGTGTTTTATAATGTATTGTATTACTAGTAGTAGTATGTTATAATGTGTTGTATTACTAGTAGTAGTGTGTTTATAATGTGTTTATAATGTATTGTATTACTAGTAGTAGTATGTTTATAAATGTGTTGTATACTAGTAGTAGTGTGTTTATAATGTGTTTATAATGTATTGTATTACTAGTAGTAGTATGTTTATAATGTGTTGTATTACTAGTAGTAGTGTGTTTATAATGTGTTTTATAATGTATTGTATTACTAGTAGTGGTTTATAATGTGTTTTATAATGTATTGTATTACTAGTAGTAGTATGTTTATAATGTGTTGTATTACTAGTAGTAGTATGTTTATAATGTGTTGTATTACTAGTAGTAGTGTGTTTATAATGTGTTTTATAATGTATTGTATTACTAGTAGTAGTGTGTTATAATGTATTGTATTACTAGTAGTAGTATGTTTATAATGTGTTGTATTACTAGTAGTAGTGTGTTTATAATGTGTTTTATAATGTATTGTATTACTAGTAGTAGTGTGTTTATAATGTGTTTTATAATGTATTGTATTACTAGTAGTAGTGTGTTTATAATGTATTGTATTACTAGTAGTAGTAGTATGTTTATAATGTGTTTATAATGTATTGTATTACTAGTAGTAGTGTGTTTATAATGTGTTTTATAATGTATTGTATTACTAGTAGTAGTGTTGTTTATAATGTGTTGTATTACTAGTAGTAGTGTGTTTATAATGTATTGTATTACTAGTAGTAGTGTGTTTATAATGTGTTTTATAATGTGTTGTATTACTAGTAGTAGTGTGTTTATAATGTGTTTATAATGTGTTGTATTACTAGTAGTAGTGTGTTTATAATGTGTTGTATTACTAGTAGTAGTAGGTTGTTTATAATGTATTGTATTACTAGTAGTAGTGTGTTTATAATGTATTGTATTACTAGTAGTAGTGTGTTTATAATGTGTTTATAATGTATTGTATTACTAGTAGTAGTATGTTTATAATGTGTTGTATTACTAGTAGTAGTGTGTTTATAATGTGTTTTATAATGTATTGTATTACTAGTAGTAGTGTGTTTATAATGTCTTTTATAATGTATTGTATTACTAGTAGTAGTGTGTTTATAATGTGTTTTATAATGTGTTGTATTACTAGTAGTAGTGTGTTTATAATGTGTTTATAATGTGTTGTATTACTAGTAGTAGTATGTTTATAATGTGTTGTATTACTAGTAGTAGTAGGTTGTTTATAATGTATTGTATTACTAGTAGTAGTGTGTTTATAATGTATTGTATTACTAGTAGTAGTATGTTTATAATGTGTTGTATTACTAGTAGTAGTGTGTTTATAATGTGTTTTATAATGTATTGTATTACTAGTAGTAGTGTGTTTATAATGTGTTTTATAATGTATTGTATTACTAGTAGTAGTGTGTTTATAATGTGTTTTATAATGTATTGTATTACTAGTAGTAGTGTGTTTATAATGTATTGTATTACTAGTAGTAGTAGTATGTTTATAATGTGTTTATAATGTATTGTATTACTAGTAGTAGTGTGTTTATAATGTGTTTTATAATGTGTTGTATTACTAGTAGTAGTGTGTTTATAATGTATTGTATTACTAGTAGTAGTAGTATGTTTATAATGTATTGTATTACTAGTAGTAGTAGGTTGTTTATAATGTATTGTATTACTAGTAGTAGTGTGTTTATAATGTATTGTATTACTAGTAGTAGTGTGTTTATAATGTATTGTATTACTAGAAGTAGTATGTTTATAATGTGTTGTATTACTAGTAGTAGTATGTTTATAATGTATTGTATTACTAGTAGTAGTGTGTTTATAATGTATTGTATTACTAGTAGTAGTGTGTTTATAATGTGTTTTATAATGTATTGTATTACTAGTAGTAGTATGTTTATAATGTATTGTATTACTAGTAGTAGTGTGTTTATAATGTATTGTATTACTAGTAGTAGTATGTTTATAATGTGTTGTATTACTAGTAGTAGTGTGTTTATAATGTGTTTTATAATGTATTGTATTACTAGTAGTAGTGTGTTTATAATGTGTTTTATAATGTATTGTATTACTAGTAGTAGTGTGTTTATAATGTGTTGTATTACTAGTAGTAGTGTGTTTATAATGTATTGTATTACTAGTAGTAGTGTGTTTATAATGTGTTTATAATGTATTGTATTACTAGTAGTAGTATGTTTATAATGTGTTGTATTACTAGTAGTAGTGTGTTTATAATGTATTGTATTACTAGTAGTAGTGTGTTCATAATGTGTTGTATTACTAGTAGTAGTGTGTTTATAATGTGTTGTATTACTAGTAGTAGTGTGTTTATAATGTGTTGTATTACTAGTAGTAGTATGTTTATAATGTGTTGTATTACTAGTAGTAGTGTGTTTATAATGTGTTTTATAATGTGTTGTATTACTAGTAGTAGTGTGTTTATAATGTATTGTATTACTAGTAGTAGTATGTTTATAATGTGTTGTATTACTAGTAGTAGTATGTTTATAATGTGTTGTATTACTAGTAGTAGTGTGTTTATAATGTGTTTTATAATGTCTTGTATTACTAGTAGTAGTATGTTTATAATGTATTGTATTACTAGTAGTAGTATGTTTATAATGTGTTTATAATGTGTTGTATTACTAGTAGTAGTGTGTTTATAATGTATTGTATTACTAGTAGTAGTGTGTTTATAATGTGTTGTATTACTAGTAGTAGTATGTTTATAATGTATTGTATTACTAGAAGTAGTATGGTTTATAATGTGTTGTATTACTAGTAGTAGTAGTGTGTTTATAATGTGTTGTATTACTCTAGTAGTAGCTGTTTATAATGTATTGTATTACTAGTAGTAGTATGTTTATAATGTAATTGTATACTAGTTAGTAGTATGTTTATAATGTGTTTATAATGTGTTGTATTATAGTAGTAGGTTGTTTATAATGTATTGTATTACTAGTAGTAGTATGTTTATAATGTGTTTTATAATGTATTGTATTACTAGTAGTAGTATGTTTATAATGTATTGTACTACTAGTAGTAGTATGTTTATAATGTGTTGTATTACTAGTAGTAGTATGTTTATAATGTATTGTATTACTAGTAGTAGTATGTTTATAATGTGTTTTATAATGTATTGTATTACTAGTAGTAGTATGTTTATAATGTATTGTACTACTAGTAGTAGTATGTTTATAATGTGTTGTATTACTAGTAGTAGTGTGTTGATAATGTATTGTATTACTAGTAGTGTGTTTATAATGTATGTATTACTAGTAGTAGTATGTTTATAATGTGTTTTATAATGTATTGTATTACTAGTAGTAGTATGTTTATAATGTATTGTACTACTAGTAGTAGTATGTTTATAATGTGTTGTATTACTAGTAGTAGTGTGTTTATAATGTGTTTATAATGTATTGTATTACTAGTAGTAGTGTGTTTATAATGTGTTGTATTACTAGTAGTAGTATGTTTATAATGTATTGTATTACTAGTAGTAGTGTGTTTATAATGTGTTTTATAATGTATTGTATTACTAGTAGTAGTATGTTTATAATGTGTTGTATTACTAGTAGTAGTGTGTTTATAATGTGTAGTATTACTGTAGTAGTGTGTTTATAATGTATTGTATTACTAGTAGTAGTGTGTTTATAATGTATGTATTACTAGTAGTAGTGTGTTTATAATGTATTGTATTACTAGTAGTAGTGTGTTTATAATGTGTTGTATTACTAGTAGTAGTATGTTTATAATGTGTTGTATTACTAGTAGTAGTATGTTTATAATGTATTGTAATTACTAGTAGTAGTGTGTTTATAATGTATTGTATTACTAGTAGTAGTGTGTTTATAATATATTGTATTACTAGTAGTAGTAGTTTGTTTATAATGTGTTTATAATGTATTGTATTACTAGTAGTAGTATGTTTATAATGTGTTTATAATGTGTTGTATTACTAGTAGTAGTATGTTTATAATGTGTTGTATTACTAGTAGTATTATGTTTATAATGTGTTTATAATGTATTGTATTACTAGTAGTAGTAGTATGTTTATAATGTGTTGTATTACTAGTAGTAGTGTGTTTATAATGTATTGTATTACCAGTTAGTAGTGTGTTTATAATGTATTGTATTACTAGTAGTAGTGTGTTTATAATGTGTTTTATAATGTGTTGTATTACTAGTAGTAGTATGTTTATAATGTGTTTTATAATGTATTGTATTACTAGTAGTAGTATGTGTATAATGTGTTGTATTACTAGTAGTAGTGTGTTTATAATGTATTGTATTACTAGTAGTAGTGTGTTTTATAATGTATTGTATTACTAGTAGTAGTATGGTTTATAATGTGTTGTATTACTAGTAGTAGTATGTTTATAATGTGTTGTATTACTAGTAGTAGTGTGTTTATAATGTGTTATAATGTATTGTATTACTAGTAGTAGTATGTTTATAATGTGTTTTATAATGTATTGTATTACTAGTAGTAGTATGTTTATAATGTATTGTATTACTAGTAGTAGTATGTTTATAATGTGTTTATAATGTATTGTATTACTAGTAGTAGTATGTTTATAATGTATTGTATTACTAGTAGTAGTATGCTTATAATGTGTTGTATTACTAGTAGTAGTGTGTTTATAATGTATTGTATTACTAGTAGTAGTATGTTTATAATGTGTTATAATGTATTGTATTACTAGTAGTAGTATGTTTATAATGTGTTTATAATGTGTTGTATTACTAGTAGTAGTATGTTTATAATGTGTTTTATAATGTATTGTATTACTAGTAGTAGTGTGTTTATAATGTGTTTTATAATGTATTGTATTACTAGTAGTAGTATGTTTATAATGTGTTTATAATGTATTGTATTACTAGTAGTAGTGTGTTTATAATGTATTGTATTACTAGTAGTAGTGTGTTTATAATGTGTTTATATGTATTGTATTACTAGTAGTAGTGTGTTTATAATGTATTGTATTACTAGTAGTAGTGTGTTTATAATGTATTGTATTACTAGTAGTAGTATGTTTATAATGTATTGTATTACTAGTAGGTAGTATGTTTATAATGTGTTTTATAATGTGTTTATAATGTATTGTATTACTAGTAGTAGTGTGTTTATAATGTATTGTATTACTAGTAGTAGTGTGTTTATAATGTGTTTATAATGTATTGTATTACTAGTAGTAGTGGTGTTTATAATGTATTGTATTACTAGTAGTAGTGTGTTTATAATGTATTGTATTACTAGTAGTAGTATGTTTATAATGTATTGTACTACTAGTAGTAGTATGTTTATAATGTGTTGTATTACTAGTAGTAGTGTGTTTATAATGTGTTGTATTACTAGTAGTAGTGTGTTTATAATGTATTGTACTACTAGTAGTAGTATGGTTTATAATGTGTTGTATTACTAGTAGTAGTGTGTTTATAATGTGTTGTATTACTAGTAGTAGTGTGTTTATAATGTGTTTTATAATGTGTTGTATTACTAGTAGTAGTATGTTTATAATGTGTTTATAATGTATTGTATTACTAGTAGTAGTGTGTTTATAATGTATTGTATTACTAGTAGTAGTGTGTTTATAATGTGTTGTAATACTAGTAGTAGTGTGTTTATAATGTGTTTATAATGTGTTGTATTACTAGTAGTAGTGTGTTTATAATGTGTTTATAATGTATTGTATTACTAGTAGTAGTGTGTTTATAATGTGTTTATAATGTATTGTATTACTAGTAGTAGTGTGTTTATAATGTGTTTATAATGTGTTGTATTACTAGTAGTAGTGTGTTTATAATGTGTTGTATTACTAGTAGTAGTGTGTTTATAATGTGTTGTATTACTAGTAGTAGTATGTTTATAATGTATTGTAATACTAGTAGTAGTGTGTTTATAATGTGTTTATAATGTGTTTATAATGTGTTGTATTACTAGTAGTAGTGTGTTTATAATGTGTTGTATTACTAGTAGTAGTGTGTTTATAATGTATTGTATTACTAGTAGTAGTGTGTTTATAATGTATTGTATTACTAGTAGTAGTGTGTTTATAATGTGTTGTATTACTAGTAGTAGTATGTTTATAATGTGTTGTATTACTAGTAGTAGTATGTTTATAATGTGTTTATAATGTGTTGTATTACTAGTAGTAGTATGTTTATAATGTATTGTATTACTAGTAGTAGTGTGTTTATAATGTATTGTATTACTAGTAGTAGTGTGTTTATAATGTGTTGTATTACTAGTAGTAGTGTGTTTATAATGTGTTTATAATGTATTGTATTACTAGTAGTAGTGTGTTTATAATGTGTTGTATTACTAGTAGTAGTGTGTTTATAATGTATTGTATTACTAGTAGTAGTATGTTTATAATGTGTTGTATTACTAGTAGTAGTATGTTTATAATGTATTGTATTACTAGTAGTAGTAGTGTGTTTATAATGTGTTTATAATGTATTGTATTACTAGTAGTAGTAGTGTGTTTATAATGTGTTTATAATGTATTGTATTACTAGTAGTAGTGTGTTTATAATGTGTTTATAATGTATTGTATTACTAGTAGTAGTGTGTTTATAATGTATTGTATTACTAGTAGTAGTGTGTTTATAATGTGTTTATAATGTATTGTATTACTAGTAGTAGTATGTTTATAATGTGTTGTATTACTAGTAGTAGTGTGTTTATAATGTATTGTATTACTAGTAGTAGTATGTTTATAATGTGTTGTATTACTAGTAGTAGTGTGTTTATAATGTGTTTATAATGTGTTGTATTACTAGTAGTAGTGTGTTTATAATGTGTTGTATTACTAGTAGTAGTGTGTTTATAATGTGTTGTATTACTAGTAGTAGTGTGTTTATAATGTGTTTATAATGTGTTTATAATGTGTTGTATTACTAGTAGTAGTGTGTTTATAATGTGTTGTATTACTAGTAGTAGTGTGTTTATAATGTATTGTATTACTAGTAGTAGTATGTTTATAATGTGTTTATAATGTGTTGTATTACTAGTAGTAGTATGTTTATAATGTGTTGTATTACTAGTAGTAGTATGTTTATAATGTGTTGTATTACTAGTAGTAGTATGTTTATAATGTGTTTATAATGTGTTGTATTACTAGTAGTAGTATGTTTATAATGTATTGTATTACTAGTAGTAGTGTGTTTATAATGTATTGTATTACTAGTAGTAGTGTGTTTATAATGTGTTGTATTACTAGTAGTAGTATGTTTTATAATGTATTGTATTACTAGTAGTAGTATGTTTATAATGTGTTGTATTACTAGTAGTAGTGTGTTTATAATGTATTGTATTACTAGTAGTAGTATGTTTATAATGTGTTGTATTACTAGTAGTAGTGTGTTTATAATGTATTGTATTACTAGTAGTAGTGTGTTTATAATGTGTTGTATTACTAGTAGTAGTGTGTTTATAATGTATTGTATTACTAGTAGTAGTGTGTTTATAATGTGTTGTATTACTAGTAGTAGTATGTTTATAATGTGTTGTATTACTAGTAGTAGTGTGTTTATAATGTGTTTATAATGTGTTGTATTACTAGTAGTAGTGTGTTTATAATGTGTTGTATTACTAGTAGTAGTATGTTTATAATGTGTTTTATAATGTATTGTACTACTAGTAGTAGTGTGTTTATAATGTGTTGTATTACTAGTAGTAGTATGTTTATAATGTGTTTTATAATGTATTGTATTACTAGTAGTAGTATGTTTATAATGTGTTTTATAATGTATTGTATTACTAGTAGTAGTGTGTTTATAATGTGTTTTATAATGTATTGTATTACTAGTAGTAGTGTGTTTATAATGTGTTTTATAATGTGTTGTATTACTAGTAGTAGTGTGTTTATAATGTGTTTATAATGTGTTTATAATGTGTTGTATTACTAGTAGTAGTGTGTTTATAATGTGTTGTATTACTAGTAGTAGTGTGTTTATAATGTGTTGTATTACTAGTAGTAGTATGTTTATAATGTGTTTTATAATGTATTGTACTACTAGTAGTAGTGTGTTTATAATGTGTTGTATTACTAGTAGTAGTATGTTTATAATGTGTTTTATAATGTATTGTATTACTAGTAGTAGTATGTTTATAATGTGTTGTATTACTAGTAGTAGTGTGTTTATAATGTGTTTTATAATGTATTGTATTACTAGTAGTAGTGTGTTTATAATGTGTTTATAATGTGTTTATAATGTGTTGTATTACTAGTAGTAGTGTGTTTATAATGTGTTGTATTACTAGTAGTAGTGTGTTTATAATGTATTGTATTACTAGTAGTAGTATGTTTATAATGTGTTTATAATGTGTTGTATTACTAGTAGTAGTATGTTTATAATGTATTGTATTACTAGTAGTAGTGTGTTTATAATGTGTTGTATTACTAGTAGTAGTGTGTTTATAATGTATTGTA
>NW_022261980.1:17957472-18049972 GCF_002021735.2 Oncorhynchus kisutch
GTCCCTCAGAGGTTACAGTTGTAGGATGTGTCCCAAATGACAACCTATTCACTATTTAGTGCACTACTTTTGACCAGGGCCCATAGGCACTATTTAGGGAATAGGGTGCCATTTGGGATGCTGACGTATAAAGGTCAGAGGTCAAAAGGCTGTGCACCCGTTAACTTCCCCTGGGGTTTATTACTAATCTGTTGACAGAGAGGGAAGAGGAAGTGAGACATCCCACTATTCTTCTGGTTCATATACAGTCAGTGAACTAAGCAGACCAGACCCAGCTGCTAATTAATTGGTGTCTATGGGAGAGCCCCTTAAGCAGACCAGACCCAGCTGCTAATTCATTGGTGTCTATGGGAGAGCCCCTTAAGCAGACCGGAACAGATCTTTTTTTATTCATTTTTTAAACAGCCTGAGTGGGACATCTTCATTCATCCACCATCTTTGATATTGATTGACTGTCACCCCTTTAGTGAAGGATGTGAAAGATGCTATAGAATACCAAATCAAATGTATTTATAAAGCCCTTCTTACATCAGCTGATATCTCAAAGTGCTGTACAAAAACCCAGCATAAAACCCCAAACAGCAAGCAATGCAGGTGTAGAAGCACGGTGGCTAGGAAAAACTCCCTAGAAAGGCCAAAACCTAGGAAGAAACCTAGAGAGGAACCAGGCTATGTGGGGTGGCCAGTCCTCTTCTGGCTGTGCCGGGTGGAGATTATAACAGAACATGACCAAGATGTTCAAATGTTCATAAATGACCAGCATGGTCTATAATAAGAAGGCAGAACAGTTGAAACTGGAGCAGCAGCACGGTCAGGTGGACTGGGGACAGCAAGGAGTCATCATGACAGGTCGTCCTGAGGCATGGTCCTAGGGCTCAGGTCCTCCGAGAGAGAGAAAGAAAGAGAGAAAGAGAGAATTAGAGAGAGCATACTTAAATTCACACAGGACACCGGATAAGACAGGAGAAGTACTCCAGATATAACAAACTGACCCCCAGCCCCCCGACACATAAACTACTGCAGCATAAATACTGGAGGCTGAGACAGCAGGAGGGGTCAGGAGACACTCATCTCATTTTCTCTCTCTCTCTCTCTCTCTCTCTCTCTCTCTCTCTCTCTCTCTCTCTCTCTCTCTCTCTCTCTCTCTCTCTCTCTCTCTCTCTCTCTCTCTCTCTCTCTCTCTCTCTCTCTCTCTAGAGCATTTGAGACCCAGATGACCCGTCTGGAGGCGGAGTTTGTTCAGAGAGAGGCTCCGCCCTCCTATGGTCAGCTGATCGCCCAGGGCCTCATCCCTCCGGTGGAGGACTTCCCTGTGTACAACCCCACTCAGGTAACGTCTGGTTTCACTGCTACAGTCTCCATATTATAGATACATTATCATTACAACCCCACTCAGGTAACGTCTGGTTTCACTGCTACAGTCTCCGTAGTATAGATACATTATCATTACAACCCCACTCAGGTAATGTCTCTTTTCACTGCTACAGTCTCCATATTATAGATACATTATCATTACAACCCCACTCAGGTAACGTCTGGTTTCACTGCTACAGTCTGAAAAGTTTACACCACAGACTGTGGTGGATATCCCTGTTGTAAAGTTTACACCACAGACTGTAGTGGATATCCCTGTTGTAAAGTTGACATCACAGACTGTAGCTCTCGTAGCAGCTGGGTTCTGCCTGTCTGCCTGTGTTCTGATGGTGTGAATATCTAATACTGTAGCTACTCTCTTGGTTAAGATCTATTTCTGACGGGAGAGATCTGAGTGTTACCATGACAACGGGTTAACAAATGATTGACAGCTTTGATGGTCTTGCTGACGAGTTCTCCCTTTTTTTTTCTCCCTCCCTCCCTCCCTCCCTCCCTCCCTCCCTCCCTCCCTCCCTCCCTCCCTCCCTCCCTCCCTCCCTCCCTCTCTCTCTACCTCCCCTCCCTCCCCTCCTCTCCCTCCCTCCCTCTCTCCCTCTCTCTCTACCTCCCCTCCCTCCCCTCCTCTCCCTCCCTCCCTCTCTCCCTCTCTCTCTACCTCCCCTCCCTCCCTCCCTCTCTCTCTACCTCCCCTCCCTCCCTCCCCTCCTCTCTCTCCCTCTCTCTCTACCTCCCCTCCCTCCCTCCTCTCCCTCCTCTCCCTCCCTCCCCTCATCCAGGCCTCCATGCTCCAGAACATCCGTACAGCGATGCGTAGGCAGATCAGAAGACACTCCTCCCGCCGGGCCACGTCACACCGCCGCCTGGGGCGCCTTTGGAACCGTCTGTTCCACCGAGGGACCCGTCTCCGCGGCCAGATCCCACTCCTCACACCCCCCGGGTCTCAGGTGGCTCTGGGCCTGCACTCCTACCACACCTCGGAGGGACCTGGAGCCAGGGCTGGGGATGGAGGTGGCGGGGCGGGCATGGTGGGAGGCATGGCGGGCATGGGACCAGCAAGGACCCCCTCCCGCTGCTCTACAGCAGCAGTAGGCTTCGCCCTGCATGCCCACACCCAGGCCCTGTCACAGTCCCAGTCCTCCCACCCCTCCTTGGAGTCTCCCAACTCCCCACCCTCCCCCTCTGACAGTGAACCATCCGAGGGGTCTCCTTGTTCCCCAGAGAGCCCGGGTAGCAGGGTTAGGTTGCCCCTCAGCGAGCTCTCCACCCCTGGGCAGCAGAGTGACTCATTAACGTCTGCCCCCAGCATACTGAGCCAGCAGTGCCCCCTAGAGGGCAGCACATGTCATTACACTCGCCGGGCCTCCAGGAAGCTGGTCTTGGGGCTGGCTGCCAACCTGAGAGGGGTGGCTCTACGACGCTACTCCCCCATGGGGCTCACCTCCCCCGTTACCCCCCCTGTCCTTCCCCCTCCAGACTCCCTGCCGCCCGGCCACCACCCCCTGACCTCCCCCCAGACGTCATCCCCCTCGGGGTCTTCAGACGACAGTCAGAGGTTCCATGCCCTGGAATTGCCAACCCGGGAGAGGAGGAGGAGGAGGGGTATAGGGGTGCCTAATGGACTGAACACCAGCAGCAGTGAGGAAGAGGAGGAGGAGGAGGAGGAGGAGGAGGATGGAGATGAGACTCTACTGATCTGCTAGTATGAAGGAGCTGCCTTGACCATGTGGCAATAGACAGACAGACAGACAGACAGACAGACAGACAGACAGACAGACAGACAGACAGACAGACAGACAGACAGACAGACAGACAGACAGAGACAGACAGACAGACAGACAGACAGACAGACAGACAGACAGACAGACAGACAGACAGACAGACAGAGAGCTGTAGACTCTGTCTCTCTGGCTGAAACACAGAGAGCTGCAGGCTCTGTCTCTCTGGCTGAAACACAGAGAGCTGTAGACTCTGTCTCTCTGGCTGAAACACAGGGAGCTGCAGACTGTCTCTGGCTGAAACACAGAGAGCTGCAGATTCTGTCTCTCTGGCTGAAACACAGAGAGCTGTAGGCTCTGTCTCTCTGGCTGAAACACAGAGAGCTGTAGACTCTGTCTCTGGCTGAAACACAGAGAGCTGCAGACTGTCTCTCTGGCTGAAACACAGAGAGCTGTAGACTCTGTCTCTGGCTGAAACACAGAGAGCTGTAGACTCTGTCTCTGGCTGAAACACAGAGAGCTGCAGACTGTCTCTCTGGCTGAAACACAGAGAGCTGCAGATTCTGTGTCTCTGGCTGAAACACAGAGAGCTGGAGAATAACTGAATAATGGGACAGTGGATGATCTCAGAGCAGCACAATGATTTCAGTCCTCCCTCCACCCCCTCTATCTGCTCATCTCTCCATCCCTGCCTTACCAGAGATCTACAGCTGAGGGCTGTACATCAGCCTGTCTACTGACTCTGACTCAGTCACTCTGACTCAGTCACACATACTCAGTCACACTGACTCAATCACAGAGACTCAATCACACTAACTCAGTCACAGAGACTCAATCACACATACTCAGTCACACTGACTCAATCACACAGACTCAATCACACAGACTCAGTCACACTAACTCAATCACACTGACTCAATCACACTGACTCAGTCACACTGACTCAATCACACTAACTCAGTCACAGAGACTCAATCACACTGACTCAATCACACAGACTCAATCACACTAACTCAGTCACAGAGACTCAATCACACTAACTCAGTCACAGAGACTCAGTCACACTAACTCAGTCACTCTAACTCAGTCACTCTGACTCATATCACCATCGTCTGTTTTTGTAAACGTTGTCAGTGAGGTAAAAAACTAAACAGTGAATGACATCACCAGCTGGATCACTTGAAGTGATGAACAAGATGTAACACAAGAAGAAGATGTTTTGAGGAAGTTGTGAAATTGAATGTTATTATGAATGTGATGTCTGACCGTTATCATAGATGTTTAAGCAGTGGCCTATCTTGGTACCCTCTCTAGACGATGGTTGGATCACAGGCAGTGGAAGGGGTGTCTACTAGGTCACAGTGGCCTATCTTGGTACCCTCTCTAGACGATGGTTGGACCACAGGCAGTGGAAGGGGTGTCTACTAGGTCACAGTGGCCGGGTCACAAATGGTAACCTATTCCCTATATAGTGCACTACTTCTGTCCAGAGCTCTATGGGGTAGGTTATAGGGCATGGTTAGAGAACAGAGCTCTATGGGGTAGGTTATAGGGCGTGGTTAGAGAACAGAGCTCTATGGGGTAGGCTATAGGGCGTGGTTAGAGAACAGAGCTCTATGGGGTAGGCTATAGGGCATGGTTAGAGAACAGAGCTCTATGGGGTAGGTTATAGGGCGTGGTTAGAGAACAGAGCTCTATGGGGTAGGTTATAGGGCATGGTTAGAGAACAGAGCTCTATGGGGTAGGCTATAGGGCATGGTTAGAGAACAGAGCTCTATGGGGTAGGCTATAGGGCATGGTTAGAGAACAGAGCTCTATAGGGTAGGCTATAGGGCATGGTTAGAGAACAGAGCTCTATGGGGTAGGCTATAGGGCGTGGTTAGAGAACAGAGCTCTATGGGGTATGCTATAGGGCGTGGTTAGAGAACAGAGCTCTATGGGGTAGGCTATAGGGCATGGTTAGAGAACAGAGCCCTATGGGGTAGGCTATAGGGCATGGTTAGAGAACAGAGCTCTATAGGGTAGGCTATAGGGCATGGTTAGAGAACAGAGCTCTATAGGGCGTGGTTAGAGAACAGAGTTCTATGGGGTAGGCTATAGGGCATGGTTAGAGAACAGAGCTCTATAGGGCGTGGTTAGAGAACAGAGTTCTATGGGGTAGGTTATAGGGCATGGTTAGAGAACGGAGCTCTATGGGGTAGGCTATAGGGCATGGTTAGAGAACAGAGCTCTATGGGGTAGGTTATAGGGCATGGTTAGAGAACATAGCTCTATGGGGTAGGCTATAGGGCATGGTTAGAGAACAGAGCTCTATGGGGTAGGCTATAGGGTGTGGTTAGAGAACAGAGCTCTATGGGGTAGGCTATAGGGCGTGGTTAGAGAACAGAGCTCTATGGGGTAGGCTATAGGGCGTGGTTAGAGAACAGAGCTCTATGCTGTGCTGTGGAGACGGTGGTACAGAAATCACACATATCTTTCCTATCGGTTGTTACTGAAAGGCCTTCTGGGATGCGTCTGAAATGGCACTCCCTTTACAGCACAATACTTCTGAACGAGGCCTCACTAACCTTGGTCTAAGACTTACCCCATATGGCTCTGGGCAACATGAGGGCACTACATAGACAACACAGGGGCCATTTGGGACACATTCTGAACGGAGCCTCACTAACCTTGGTCTAAGACTTACCCCATATGGCTCTGGGCAACATGAGGGCACTACATAGACAACACAGGGGCCATTTGGGACACATTCTGAACGGAGCCTCACTAACCTAGGTCTAAGACTTACCCCATATGGCTCTGGGCAACATGAGGGCACTACATAGACAACACAGGGGCCATTTGGGACACATTCTGAACGGAGCCTCACTAACCTTGGTCTAAGACCTACCCCATATGGCTCTGGGCAACATGAGGGCACTACATAGACAACACAGGGGCCATTTGGGACACATTCTGAACGGAGCCTCACTAACCTTGGTCTAAGACTTACCCCATATGGCTCTGGGCAACATGAGGGCACTACATAGACAACACAGGGGCCATTTGGGACACATTCTGAACGGAGCCTCACTAACCTTGGTCTAAGACTTACCCCATATGGCTCTGGGCAACATGAGGGCACTACATAGACAACACAGGGGCCATTTGGGACACATTCTGAACGGAGCCTCACTAACCTTGGTCTAAGACTTACCCCATATGGCTCTGGGCAACATGAGGGCACTACATAGCCAACACAGGGGCCATTTGGGACACATTCCAGGACAACAGTTGGAGAGGCAGATGGCAGGAAGTCCTCTGGTGTTTAATTAAGGTCAAGTTGGTTCCGCAGGAAGTCCTCTGGTGTTTAATTAAGGTCATGTTGGTTCAGCAGGAAGTCCTCTGGTGTTTAATTAAGTTCATGTTGGTTCCGCAGGAAGTCCTCTGGTGTTTAATTAAGGTCATGTTGGTTCAGCAGGAAGTCCTCTGGTGTTTAATAAAGGTCATGTTGGTTCCGCAGGAAGTCCTCTGGTGTTTAATTAAGGTCATGTTGGTTCAGCAGGAAGTCCTCTGGTGTTTAATTAAGGTCATGTTGGTACAGCAGATAAACAGCTAATGCTAGCCAGATCAACAACTAATGCTAGCCAGATCAACAACTAATGCTAGCCAGATCAATAACTAATGCTAGCCAGATCAACAACTAATGCTAGCCAGATCTACAGCTAATGCTAGCCAGATCAATAACTAATGCTAGCCAGATCAACAACTAATGCTAGCCAGATCAATAACTAATGCTAGCCAGATCAACAACTAATGCTAGCCAGATCAACAGCTAATGCTAGCCAGATCAATAACTAATGCTAGCCAGATCAACAACTAATGCTAGCCAGATCAAAAGCTAATGCTAGCCAGATCAACAGCTAATGCTAGCCAGATCAATAACTAATGCTAGCCAGATCAACAACTAATGCTAGCCAGATCAACAGCTAATGCTAGCCAGATCAATAACTAATGCTAGCCAGATCAACAACTAATGCTAGCCAGATCAACAACTAATGCTAGCCAGATCAACAGCTAATGCTAGCCAGATCAACAACTAATGCTAGCCAGATCAAAAGCTAATGCTAGCCAGATCAAAAGCTAATGCTAGCCAGATCAACAACTAATGCTAGCCAGATCAACAACTAATGCTAGCCAGATCAACAACTAATGCTAGCCAGATCAACAGCTAATGCTAGCCAGATCAACAACTAATGCTAGCCAGATCAACAACTAATTCTAGCCAGATCAACAGCTAATGCTAGCCAGATCAACAGCTAATGCTAGCCAGATCAAAAGCTAATGCTAGCCAGATCAACAGCTAATGCTAGCCAGATCAAAAGCTAATGCTAGCCAGATCAACAGCTAATGCTATCCAGAGCAACAGCTAATGCTAGCCAGATCAAGATGAGCTAAAATCTAACAAAGGAACATTAGATAAACCCTCTCAAACTTTTTCATTGAGATGGCAGTCAAAATTGCACTGATAAACGATGGGGAATAGTAAGTAGACTGCTCATCCTTCTGCAGCTTGCCTGCCAATGCATGCTTGTCCCAACCAAGCACTCCAGCTAACTGGCTAAAGTTGGCTAGCTTGCTAGCTATCTATTTCCGGAGAACAAATGAGAGAAGACCTCACTCTGACCATTTTACTCACCGTAACAGAGCTGGTTAGGCTGTTTTCATGTTATCTAGTTCTGGACTAACTATTACTTTTTATTTGCCTACTGTTTACTGAACCCTTTAAAAGGTTCCTTGAGGAAACATGTTCCCTTAAACGGTTCCTTGAGGAAACGTGTTCCCTTAAAAGGTTCCTTGAGGAAACGTGTTCCCTTAAAAGGTTCCTTGAGGAAACGTGTTCCCTTAAAAGGTTCCTTGAGGAAACGTGTGCCCTTAAAAGGTTCCTTGAGGAAACGTGTTCCCTTAAAAGGTTCCTTGAGGAAACGTGTTCCCTTAAAAGGTTCCTTGAGGAAACGTGTGCCCTTAAAAGGTTCCTTGAGGAAACGTGTGCCCTTAAAAGGTTCCTTGAGGAAACGTGTTCCCTTAAACGGTTCCTTGAGGAAACGTGTTCCCTTAAAAGGTTCCTTGAGGAAACGTGTTCCCTTAAAAGGTTCCTTGAGGAAACGTGTTCCCTTAAAAGGTTCCTTGAGGAAACGTGTTCCCTTAAAAGGTTCCTTGAGGAAACGTGAGCCCTTATAAGGTTCCTTGAGGAAACGTGTTCCCTTAAAAGGTTCCTTGAGGAAACGTGTTCCCTTAAAAGGTTCCTTGAGGAAACGTGTGCCCTTAAAAGGTTCCTTGAGGAAACATGTTCCCTTAAAAGGTAAAGACATTGATTAACGTCACGCGTTTAACACGATATAAACATGTTACCTTTGACAACCCTAATATCTATAATTATAAACAACATATATAAACATGTTTCCCCCTCTGATGAGTGTTGTACATATGTGTACATGGTTGTATAAATGAGTTAGTTTCTCTCATTCTTTAAACTATTTGTATATTTGCGCTGTAAACCAGACTTGAATGTTGCCATGAGAGAGTTAGTGAGATTGCAGTCAGTCAGTCAGTTAGAGGTGAGCTGTTGCCGCAGCAACACTGTACAGCCTACTGATTGTCTCAACGGAGATGTCCCAAATCGCACCCTATTCCCTAAATATAGTGGACTACTTTAGACAAGAGCCCTATGACACCCTATTCCCTATATAGTGCACTACTTTAGACCAGAGCCCTATGGCACCCTATTCCCTAAATATAGTGGACTACTTTAGACCAGAGCCCTATGGCACCCTATTCCCTATATATAGTGCACTACTTTAGACCAGAGCCCTATGACACCCTATTCCCTATATATAGTGCACTACTTTAGACCAGAGCCCTATGTCACCCTGTCCCTATATATAGTGCACTACTTTAGACCAGAGCCCTATGGCACCCTGTCCCTATATAGTGCACTACTTTAGACCAGAGCCCTATGTCACCCTGTCCCTATATATAGTGCGCTACTTTAGACCAGAGCCCTATGGCACCCTGTCCCTATATAGTGCACTACTTTAGACCAGAGCCCTATGACACCCTATTCCCTATATAGTGCACTACTTTAGACCAGAGCCCTATGGCACCCTGTCCCTATATAGTGCACTACTTTAGACCAGAGCCCTATGGCACCCTGTCCCTATATAGTGCACTACTTTAGACCAGAGCCCTATGGCACCCTATTCCCTATATAGTGCACTACTTTAGACCAGAGCCCTATGGCACCCTGTCCCTATATAGTGCACTACTTTAGACCAGAGCCCTATGGCACCCTGTCCCTATATATAGTGCACTACTTTAGACCAGAGCCCTATGGCACCCTGTCCCTATATAGTGCACTACTTTAGACCAGAGCCCTGTGGCACCCTGTCCCTATATAGTGCACTACTTTATGCCAGGGCCCATTTGAGATGTAGCCCAAGTGCCTTCTTGTGCTTTAATAAAACAGACTGTGATAAGACTTGTGGTAACGTCTCTCTAGTCAACAGAAAATGTCTACTGCTTTCACATTGGTGCTGATACGACACTCCCAATGCAGGCAGCAGCTCACCTTATACACCCTGCTACTGACCACTGATGCTAGTAGAGGTACCACTGATGATAGTAGAGATACCACTGATGATAGTAGAGATACCACTGATGATAGTAGAGGTACCACTGATGATAGTAGAGATACCACTGGTGATAGTAGAGATACCACTGATGATAGTAGAGGTACCACTGATGATAGTAGAGATACCACTGATGATTGTAGAGATACCACTGATGATAGTAGCGATACCACCGATGATAGTAGAGATACCACTGATGATAGTAGAGGTACCACTGATGATAGTAGAGGTACCACTGATGATAGTAGAGATACCACTGATGATTGTAGAGATACCACTGATGCTAGTAGAGGTACCACTGATGATAGTAGAGATACCACTGATGATAGTAGAGATACCACTGATGATAGTAGAGATACCACTGATGATAGTAGAGATACCACTGATGATAGAAGAGATACCACTGATGATAGTAGAGGTACCTACCACTGATGATAGTAGAGATACCACTGATGATAGTAGAGATACCACTGATGATAGTAGAGGTACCACTGATGATAGTAGAGATACCACTGATGATAGTAGAGGTACCACTGATGATAGTAGAGATACCTACCACTGATGATAGTAGAGATACCACTGATGATAGTAGAGATACCACTGATGATAGTAGAGATACCACTGATGATTGTAGAGATACCACTGATGATAGTAGAGGTACCACTGGTGATAGTAGAGGTACCACTGGTGATAGTAGAGGTACCACTGATGATAGTAGAGATACAATTGATGATAGTAGAGATACCACTGATGATAGTAGAGATACCACTGATGATAGTAGAGATACCACTGATGATAGTAGAGATACCACTGATGATAGTAGAGGTACCACTGATGATAGTAGAGATACCACTGATGATAGTAGAGATACCACTGATGATAGTAGAGATACCACTGATGATAGTAGAGATACCACTGATGATAGTAGAGATACCACTGATGATAGTAGAGATACCACTGATGATAGAAGAGATACCACTGATGATAGTAGAGGTACCTACCACGGATGATAGTAGAGGTACCACTGATGATAGTAGAGATACCACTGATGATAGTAGAGATACCACTGGTGATAGTAGAGGTACCACTGATGATAGTAGAGGTACCACTGATGATAGTAGAGGTACCACTGATGATTGTAGAGGTACCACTGATGATAGTAGAGGTACCACTGATGATAGTAGAGGTACCACTGATGATAGTAGAGGTACCACTGATGATATAAGAGATACCTACCACTGGTGATAGTAGAGATACCTACCACTGGGGATAGTAGAGGTACCACTGATGATAGTAGAGGTACCACTGATGATAGTAGAGGTACCACTGATGATAGAAGAGATACCTACCACTGGTGATAGTAGAGATACCTACCACTGATGATAGTAGAGGTACCACTGATGATAGTAGAGATACCACTGATGGTAGTAGAGATACCACTAATGGTAGTAGAGGTACCACTGATGATAGTAGAGGTACCACTGATGATAGTAGAGGTACCACTGATGATAGTAGAGATACCACTGATGATAGTAGTGGTACCACAGATGATAGTAGAGATACCACTGGTGATAGTAGAGATACCACTGATGATAGTAGAGATACCACTGATGATAGTAGTGATGCCACTGATGATAGTAGAGATACCACTGATGATAGTAGTGATGCCACTGATGATAGTAGAGATACCACTGATGATAGTAGTGATGCCACTGATGATAGTAGAGATACCACTGATGATAGTAGTGATACCACTGATCAAATCAAATCAAATCAAATTTATTTATATAGCCCTTCGTACATCAGCTGATATCTCAAAGTGCTGTACAGAAACCCAGCCTAAAACCCCAAACAGCAAGCAATGCAGGTGGAGAAGCACAGTGGCTAGGAAAAACTCCCTAGAAAGGCCAATACCTAGGAAGAAACCTAGAGAGGAACCAGGCTATGTGGGGTGGCCAGTCCTCTTCTGGCTGTGCCGGGTGGAGATTATAACAGAACATGGTCAAGATGTTCAATGTTCATAAATGACCAGCATGGTCGAATAATAATAAGGCAGAACAGTTGAAACTAGAGCAGCAGCACAGTCAGGTGGAAGTTGAAACTGGAGCAGCAGCATGGCCAGGTAGACTGGGGACAGCAAGGAGTCATCATGTCAGGTAGTCCTGGGGCATGGTCCTAGGGCTCAGGTCAGTTGAAACTGGAACAGCAGCATGGCCAGGTGGACTGGGGACAGCAAGGAGTCATCATGTCAGGTAGTCCTGGGGCATGGTCCTAGGGCTCAGGTCCTCCGAGTGAGAGAAAGAAAGAGAGAAGGAGAGAATTAGAGAACGCACACTTAGATTCACACAGGACACCGAATAGGACAGGAGAAGTACTCCAGATATAACAAACTGACCCCAGCCCCCCGACACATAAACTACTGCAGCATAAATACTGGAGGCTGAGACAGGAGGGGTCAGGAGACTGATGATAGTAGAGATACCCACCACTGATGATAGTAGAGGTACCACTGATGATAGTAGAGATACCACTGATGATAGTAGAGATACCTACCACTGATGATAGTAGAGATACCTACCACGGATGATAGTAGAGGTACCACTGATGATAGTAGAGATACCACTGATGATAGTAGAGATACCACTGGTGATAGTAGAGGTACCACTGATGATAGTAGAGGTACCACTGATGATAGTAGAGGTACCACTGATGATAGTAGAGGTACCACTGATGATAGTAGAGGTACCACTGATGATATAAGAGATACCTACCACTGGTGATAGTAGAGATACCTACCACTGGGGATAGTAGAGGTACCACTGATGATAGTAGAGGTACCACTGATGATAGTAGAGGTACCACTGATGATAGTAGAGGTACCACTGATGATAGTAGAGGTACCACTGATGATAGAAGAGATACCTACCACTGATGATAGTAGAGGTACCACTGATGATAGTAGAGATACCACTGATGGTAGTAGAGATACCACTAATGGTAGTAGAGGTACCACTGATGATAGTAGAGATACCACTGATGATAGTAGTGGTACCACTGATGATAGTAGAGATACCACTGGTGATAGTAGAGATACCACTGATGATAGTAGAGATACCACTGATGATAGTAGAGGTACCACTGATGATAGTAGAGATACCTACCACTGTTGATAGTAGAGATACCACTGGTGATAGTAGAGATACCACTGATGATAGTAGTGATGCCACTGATGATAGTCGAGATACCATTGATGATAGTAGAGGTACCACTGATGATAGTAGTGGCACCACTGATGATAGTAGAGATACCACTGATGATAGTAGAGGTACCACTGATGATAGTAGAGATACCTACCACTGATGATAGTAGAGATACCACTGATGATAGTAGAGATACCACTGATGATAGTAGAGGTACCACTGATGATAGTAGAGATACCACTGATGATAGTAGAGGTACCACTGATGATAGTAGAGATACCTACCACTGATGATAGTAGAGATACCACTGATGATAGTAGAGATACCACTGATGATAGTAGAGATACCACTGATGATTGTAGAGATACCACTGATGATAGTAGAGGGTACCACTGGTGATAGTAGAGGTACCACTGGTGATAGTAGAGGTACCACTGATGATAGTAGAGATACAATTGATGATAGTAGAGATACCACTGATGATAGTAGAGATACCACTGATGATAGTAGAGATACCACTGATGATAGTAGAGATACCACTGATGATAGTAGAGGTACCACTGATGATAGTAGAGATACCACTGATGATAGTAGAGATACCACTGATGATAGTAGAGATACCACTGATGATAGTAGAGATACCACTGATGATAGTAGAGATACCACTGATGATAGTAGAGATACCACTGATGATAGTAGAGATACCACTGATGATAGTAGAGGGACCTACCACTGGATGATAGTAGAGGTACCATGATGATAGTAGAGGTACCACTGATGATAGTAGAGATACCACTGATGATAGTAGAGATACCACTGGTGATAGTAGAGTTACCACTGATGATTAGTAGAGGTTACCACTGATGATAGTAGAGGTACCACTGATGATTGTAGAGGTACCACTGATGATAGTAGAGGTACCACTGATGATAGTAGAGGTACCACTGATGATAGTAGAGGTACCACTGATGATATAAGAGATACCTACCACTGGTGATAGTAGAGATACCTACCACTGGGGATAGTAGATGGTACCACTGATGATAGTAGAGGTACCACTGATGATAGTAGACGGTACCACTGATGATAGAAGAGATACCTACCACTGGTGATAGTAGAGATACCTACCACTGATGATAGTAGAGGTACCACTGATGATAGTAGAGATACCACTGATGGTAGTAGAGATACCACTAATGGTAGTAGAGGTACCACTGATGATAGTAGAGGTACCACTGATGATAGTAGAGGTACCACTGATGATAGTAGAGATACCACTGATGATAGTAGTGGTACCACAGATGATAGTAGAGATACCACTGGTGATAGTAGAGATACCACTGATGATAGTAGAGATACCACTGATGATAGTAGTGATGCCACTGATGATAGTAGAGATACCACTGATGATAGTAGTGATGCCACTGATGATAGTAGAGATACCACTGATGATAGTAGTGATGCCACTGATGATAGTAGAGATACCACTGATGATAGTAGTGATACCACTGATGATAGTAGAGATACCCACCACTGATGATAGTAGAGGTACCACTGATGATAGTAGAGATACCACTGATGATAGTAGAGATACCTACCACTGATGATAGTAGAGATACCTACCACGGATGATAGTAGAGGTACCACTGATGATAGTAGAGATACCACTGATGATAGTAGAGATACCACTGGTGATAGTAGAGGTACCACTGATGATAGTAGAGGTACCACTGATGATAGTAGAGGTACCACTGATGATAGTAGAGGTACCACTGATGATAGTAGAGGTACCACTGATGATATAAGAGATACCTACCACTGGTGATAGTAGAGATACCTACCACTGGGGATAGTAGAGGTACCACTGATGATAGTAGAGGTACCACTGATGATAGTAGAGGTACCACTGATGATAGTAGAGGTACCACTGATGATAGTAGAGGTACCACTGATGATAGAAGAGATACCTACCACTGATGATAGTAGAGGTACCACTGATGATAGTAGAGATACCACTGATGGTAGTAGAGATACCACTAATGGTAGTAGAGGTACCACTGATGATAGTAGAGGTACCACTGATAATAGTAGAGGTACCACTGATGATAGTAGAGATACCACTGATGATAGTAGTGGTACCACTGATGATAGTAGAGATACCACTGGTGATAGTAGAGATACCACTGATGATAGTAGAGATACCACTGATGATAGTAGAGGTACCACTGATGATAGTAGAGATACCTACCACTGTTGATAGTAGAGATACCACTGGTGATAGTAGAGATACCACTGATGATAGTAGTGATGCCACTGATGATAGTCGAGATACCATTGATGATAGTAGAGGTACCACTGATGATAGTAGTGGCACCACTGATGATAGTAGAGATACCACTGGTGATAGTAGAGATACCACTGATGATAGTAGAGATACCACTGATGATAGTAGAGGTACCACTGATGATAGTAGAGATACCTACCACTGATGATAGTAGAGATACCACTGGTGATAGTAGAGATACCACTGATGATAGTAGTGATGCCACTGATGATAGTAGAGATACCACTGATGATAGTAGTGATACCATTGATGATAGTAGAGATACCACTGATGATAGTAGAGGTACCACTGATGATAGTAGAGATACCACTGATGATAGTAGAGATACCACTGATGATAGTAGTGATGCCACTGATGATAGTAGAGATACCACTGATGATAGTAGTGATGCCACTGATGATAGTAGAGATACCACTGATGATAGTAGTGATGCCACTGATGATAGTAGAGATACCACTGATGATAGTAGTGATACCACTGATGATAGTAGAGATACCACTGATGATAGTAGAGATACCTACCACTGATGATAGTAGAGATACCTACCACTGATGATATTAGAGGTACCACTGATGATAGTAGAGATACCACTGATGATAGTAGAGGTACCACTGATGATAGTAGAGATACCTACCACTGATGATAGTAGAGATACCTACCACTGATGATAGTAGAGGTACCACTGATGATAGTAGAGATACCACTGATGATAGTAGAGATACCACTGGTGATATTAGAGGTACCTACCACTGATGATAGTAGAGGTACCACTGATGATAGTAGAGGTACCACTGATGATAGTAGAGGTACCACTGGTGATAGTAGAGATACCTACCACTGGGGATAGTAGAGGTACCACTGATGATAGTAGAGGTACCACTGATGATAGTAGAGGTACCACTGATGATAGTAGAGATACCACTGATGGTAGTAGAGATACCACTAATGGTAGTAGAGGTACCACTGATGATAGTAGAGGTACCACTGATGATAGTAGAGGTACCACTGATGATAGTAGAGATACCACTGATGATAGTAGAGATACCACTGATGATAGTAGAGGTACCACTGACTATAGTATAGATACCACTGATGGTAGTAGAGATACCACTAATGGTAGTAGAGATACCACTGATGATAGTAGAGATACCTACCACTGATGATAGTAGAGATACCACTGATGATAGTAGAGGTACCACTGATGATAGTAGAGGTACCACTGATGATAGTAGAGGTACCACTGATGATAGTAGAGGTACCACTGGTGATAGTAGAGGTACCTACCACTGATGATAGTAGAGGTACCACTGATGATAGTAGAGGTACCACTGATGATAGGAGAGGTACCACTGGTGATAGTAGAGGTAACTACCATTGATGATAGTAGAGGTACCACTGGTGATAGTACAGATACCACTGATGATAGTAGAGATACCACTGATGATAGTAGAGATACCACTGATGATAGTAGAGGTACCACTGATGATAGTAGAGATACCACTGATGATAGTAGTGATGCCACTGATGATAGTCGAGATACCATTGATGATAGTAGAGGTACCATTGATGATAGTAGAGGTACCACTGATGATAGTAGTTGTACCACTGATGATAGTAGAGATACCACTGGTGATAGTAGAGATACCACTGATGATAGTAGAGATACCACTGATGATAGTAGAGGTACCACTGATGATAGTAGAGATACCTACCACTGATGATAGTAGAGATACCACTGGTGATAGTAGAGATACCACTGATGATAGTAGTGATGCCACTGATGATAGTAGAGATACCACTGATGATAGTAGTGATACCACTGATGATAGTAGAGATACCACTGATGATAGTAGAGGTACCACTGATGATAGTAGAGATACCACTGATGATAGTAGAGATACCACTGATGATAGTAGTGATGCCACTGATGATAGTAGAGATACCACTGATGATAGTAGTGATGCCACTGATGATAGTAGAGATACCACTGATGATAGTAGTGATACCACTGATGATAGTAGAGATACCACTGATGATAGTAGAGATACCTACCACTGATGATAGTAGAGATACCTACCACTGATGATATTAGAGGTACCACTGATGATAGTAGAGATACCACTGATGATAGTAGAGGTACCACTGATGATAGTAGAGATACCTACCACTGATGATAGTAGAGATACCTACCACTGATGATAGTAGAGGTACCACTGATGATAGTAGAGATACCACTGATGATAGTAGAGATACCACTGGTGATATTAGAGGTACCTACCACTGATGATAGTAGAGGTACCACTGATGATAGTAGAGGTACCACTGATGATAGTAGAGGTACCACTGGTGATAGTAGAGATACCTACCACTGGGGATAGTAGAGGTACCACTGATGATAGTAGAGGTACCACTGATGATAGTAGAGGTACCACTGATGATAGTAGAGATACCACTGATGGTAGTAGAGATACCACTAATGGTAGTAGAGGTACCACTGATGATAGTAGAGGTACCACTGATGATAGTAGAGGTACCACTGATGATAGTAGAGATACCACTGATGATAGTAGAGATACCACTGATGATAGTAGAGGTACCACTGACTATAGTATAGATACCACTGATGGTAGTAGAGATACCACTAATGGTAGTAGAGATACCACTGATGATAGTAGAGATACCTACCACTGATGAAGTAGTACCACTGATGATAGTAGAGGTACCACTGATGATAGTAGAGGTACCACTGATGATAGTAGAGGTACCACTGATGATAGTAGAGGTACCTACCACTGATGATAGTAGAGGTACCACTGATGATAGTAGAGGTACCACTGATGATAGGAGAGGTACCACTGGTGATAGTAGAGGTACCTACCATTGATGATAGTAGAGGTACCACTGGTGATAGTACAGATACCACTGATGATAGTAGAGATACCACTGATGATAGTAGTGATACCACTGATGATAGTAGAGGTACCACTGATGATAGTAGAGGTACCTACCACTGATGATAGTAGAGGTACCTACCACTGATGATAGTAGAGGTACCACTGGTGATAGTAGAGGTACCACTGATGATAGTAGAGGTACCTACCACTGATGATAGTAGAGATACCACTGGTGATAGTAGAGATACCACTGATGATAGTAGAGATACCACTGATGATAGTAGAGATACCACTGATGATAGGAGAGGTACCACTGGTGATAGTAGAGATACCACTGATGATAGTAGAGGTACCACTGATGATAGTAGAGATACCACTGGTGATAGTAGAGATACCACTGGTGATAGTAGAGATACCACTGATGATAGTAGAGGTACCACTGATGATAGTAGAGATACCACTGATGATAGTAGAGGTACCACTGATGATAGTAGAGGTACCACTGATGATAGTAGAGATACCTACCACTGATGATAGTAGAGATACCTACCACTGATGATAGTAGAGGTACCACTGATGATAGTAGAGATACCACTGATGATAGTAGAGATACCACTGGTGATATTAGAGGTACCTACCACTGATGATAGTAGAGGTACCACTGATGATAGTAGAGGTACCACTGATGATAGTAGAGGTACCACTGGTGATAGTAGAGATACCTACCACTGGGGATAGTAGAGGTACCACTGATGATAGTAGAGGTACCACTGATGATAGTAGAGGTACCACTGATGATAGTAGAGATACCACTGATGGTAGTAGAGATACCACTAATGGTAGTAGAGGTACCACTGATGATAGTAGAGGTACCACTGATGATAGTAGAGGTACCACTGATGATAGTAGAGATACCACTGATGATAGTAGAGATACCACTGATGATAGTAGAGGTACCACTGACTATAGTATAGATACCACTGATGGTAGTAGAGATACCACTAATGGTAGTAGAGATACCACTGATGATAGTAGAGATACCTACCACTGATGATAGTAGAGATACCACTGATGATAGTAGAGGTACCACTGATGATAGTAGAGGTACCACTGATGATAGTAGAGGTACCACTGATGATAGTAGAGGTACCTACCACTGATGATAGTAGAGGTACCACTGATGATAGTAGAGGTACCACTGATGATAGGAGAGGTACCACTGGTGATAGTAGAGGTACCTACCATTGATGATAGTAGAGGTACCACTGGTGATAGTACAGATACCACTGATGATAGTAGAGATACCACTGATGATAGTAGTGATACCACTGATGATAGTAGAGGTACCACTGATGATAGTAGAGGTACCTACCACTGATGATAGTAGAGGTACCTACCACTGATGATAGTAGAGGTACCACTGGTGATAGTAGAGGTACCTACCACTGATGATAGTAGAGATACCACTGGTGATAGTAGAGATACCACTGATGATAGTAGAGATACCACTGATGATAGTAGAGATACCACTGATGATAGGAGAGGTACCACTGGTGATAGTAGAGATACCACTGATGATAGTAGAGGTACCACTGATGATAGTAGAGATACCACTGGTGATAGTAGAGATACCACTGGTGATAGTAGAGATACCACTGATGATAGTAGAGGTACCACTGATGATAGTAGAGATACCACTGATGATAGTAGAGGTACCACTGATGATAGTAGAGGTACCACTGATGATAGTAGAGATACCACTGATGATAGTAGAGATACCACTGGTGATAGTAGAGATACCACTGATGATAGTAGAGGTACCACCGGTGATAGTAGAGGTACCACTGATGATAGTAGAGATACCACTGATGATAGTAGAGGTACCACTGATGATAGTAGAGGTACCACTGATGATAGTAGAGGTACCACTGATGATAGTAGAGGTACCACTGATGATAGTAGAGATACCTACCACTGGGGATAGTAGAGGTACCACTGATGATAGTAGAGGTACCACTGATGATAGTAGAGGTACCACTGATGATAGTAGAGATACCACTGGTGATAGTAGAGGTACCACTGATGATAGTAGAGATACCACTGATGATAGTAGAGGTACCACTGATGATAGTAGAGATACCACTGATGATAGTAGAGATACCACTGATGATAGTAGAGATACCACTGATGATAGTAGAGATACCACTGATGATAGTAGAGATACCACTGATGATAGTAGAGGTACCACTGGTGATAGTAGAGATACCACTGATGATAGTAGAGATACCACTGATGATAGTAGAGGTACCACTGATGATAGTAGAGGTACCACTGATGATAGTAGAGGTACCACTGATGATAGTAGAGGTACCACTGATGATAGTAGAGATACCACTGATGATAGTAGAGATACCACTGATGATAGTAGAGATACCACTGATGATAGTAGAGATACCTACCACTGATGATAGTAGAGGTACCTACCACTGATGATAGTAGAGATACCACTGATGATAGTAGAGATACCTACCACTGATGATAGTAGAGATACCACTGATGATAGGAGAGATACCACTGATGATAGTAGAGGTACCACTGATGATAGTAGAGATACCACTGATGATAGTAGAGATACCACTGATGATAGTAGAGGTACCACTGATGATAGTAGAGATACCATTGATGATAGTAGAGATACCACTGATGATAGTAGAGATACCACTGATGATAGTAGAGATACCACTGATGATAGTAGAGATACCACTGGTGATAGTAGAGATACCACTGATGATAGTAGAGATACCACTGATGATAGTAGAGATACCACTGGTGATAGTAGAGATACCACTGATGATAGTAGAGGTACCACTGATGATAGTAGAGATACCACTGATGATAGTAGAGATACCACTGATGATAGTAGAGGTACCACTGATGATAGTAGAGATACCACTGATGATAGTAGAGATACCACTGATGATAGTAGAGATACCACTGATGATAGTAGAGATACCACTGATGATAGTAGAGATACCACTGATGATAGTAGAGGTACCACTGGTGATAGTAGAGATACCACTGATGATAGTAGAGGTACCTACCACTGATGTAGAGATACCTACCACTGATGATAGTAGAGGTACCTACCACTGATGTAGAGATACCTACCACTGATGATAGTAGAGGTACCACTGATGATAGTAGAGGTACCACTGATGATAGTAGAGATACCACTGATGATAGTAGAGATACCTACCACTGATGATAGTAGAGATACCTACCACTGATGATAGTAGAGATACCTACCACTGATGATAGTAGAGATACCTACCACTGATGATAGTAGAGATACCACCGATGGTAGTAGAGATACCACTGATGATAGTAGAGATACCTACCACTGATGATAGTAGAGGTACCACTGGTGATAGTAGAGATACCTACCACTGATGATAGTAGAGATACCTACCACTGATGATAGTAGAGATACCACTGATGATAGTAGAGATACCACTGATGATAGTAGAGATACCTACCACTGATGATAGTAGAGGTACCACTGATGATAGTAGAGGTACCACTGATGATAGTAGAGATACCACTGATGATAGTAGAGATACCGCTGATGATAGTAGAGATACCACTGATGATAGTAGAGGTACCACTGATGATAGTAGAGATACCACTGATGATAGTAGAGATACCTACCACTGATGATAGTAGAGATACCTACCACTGATGATAGTAGAGATACCACTGATGATAGTAGAGATACCACTGATGATAGTAGAGGTACCACTGATGATAGTAGAGATACCACTGATGATAGTAGAGGTACCACTGATGATAGTAGAGGTACCACTGATGATAGTAGAGGTACCACTGATGATAGTAGAGGTACCACTGATGATAGTAGAGGTACCACTGATGATAGTAGAGATACCACTGATGATAGTAGAGATACAATTGATGATAGTAGAGATACCACTGATGATAGTAGAGATACCACTGATGATAGTAGAGATACCACTGATGATAGTAGAGGTATCACTGATGATAGTAGAGATACCACTGATGATAGTAGAGATACCACTGATGATAGTAGAGATACCACTGATGATAGTAGAGATACCACTGATGGTAGTAGAGATACCACTGATGATAGTAGAGATACCACTGATGATAGTAGAGGTACCACTGATGATAGTAGAGATACCACTGATGATAGTAGAGGTACCACTGGTGATAGTAGAGATACCACTGATTATAGTAGAGGTACCTACCACTGATGATAGTAGAGATACCACTGATGATAGTAGAGATACCTACCACTGATGATAGTAGAGGTACCACTGATGATAGTAGAGATACCACTGATGATAGTAGAGGTACCACTGATGATAGTAGAGATACCTACCACTGATGATAGTAGAGATACCTACCACTGATGATAGTAGAGGTACCACTGATGATAGTAGAGGTACCACTGATGATAGTAGAGGTACCACTGATGATAGTAGAGATACCTACCACTGATGATAGTAGAGGTACCACTGATGATAGTAGAGGTACCACTGGTGATAGTAGAGATACCTACCACTGATGATAGTAGAGATACCACTGATGATAGTAGAGATACCTACCACTGATGATAGTAGAGGTACCACTGATGATAGTAGAGGTACCTCTATGCACATAAACAAACACAAAAAAATGTAGAAAATATAAATTGTCACTTTTGTTCCTCAGAATTATATTTAATAAGCTATTATTGTTATCCTCATACATTTCATATTATATTACAAAACAGAAAAGTACACCAAAAATACACCCTAGTTACAGTACGTATGTATACCAAGAATACACCCTAGTTACAGTACGTATGTATAGCATGCATCACAATGCGTCGGAGGAATGTTTACTGTGAATCCATGACACTTTTACGTTACACAATATTTACATTGTTGTGTTGCGCTAACAACGTGCCTCACTGTGGTAGGGCTGGAAGGAAACTGCAGAAAACACACAGACATGTTTACAGTATTAGCATGGAGGAAGGAAACTGTAGAAAACAGACAGACATGTTTACAGTATTAGCATTGAGGAAGGAAACTGTAGAAAACAGACAGACATCTTTACAGTATTAGGTGTGGGTGTGTTCCTGGAGAGGTTTTTTAACATCTCAGGCAGCTCATAAATATGACATATTGAAATCTTCTGAGATGTGCAGCATGACTGCAAAACAGACCACCTGGAACACACCCAGTGTGTGTGAAGCAGCAGACCCAGACCTTTCAGGAGAAGTCCTGGTGAACTACACAGTATGCAGAGGAAAGCAGAGGAACGAGGGACTAGGGACACATAGTGACTGTCTGTAGAGGAGGAGGGACTAGGGACACACAGTGACTGTCTGTAGAGGAGGAGGGACTAGGGACACACAGTGACTGTCTGTAGAGGAGGAGGGACTAGGGACACACAGTGACTGTCTGTAGAGGAACGAGGGACTAGGGACCCACAGTGACTGTCTGTGAGACCAGAAATAGACAGCATTTGTAGAACCAGAGACCATATATTTAGCCTGGGTATAAGTATGGCTCTATGTCAGACCTTTAAAACACATGCATGGCCTGTCACATCTGTAACAGTATAGCTAGTTATTCCCACAGATGAGAAGTGGAGCCATTCAGACAGTACTGTCTGGGACACAGTGAATTAGATGAGGAAGTGGATCCCATTCTGAAAGTACTGTCTGGGACACAGTGAATTAGATGAGGAAGTGGATCCCCCATTCTGAAAGTACTGTCTGGGACACAGTGAATTAGATGAGGAAGTGGATCCCATTCTGAAAGTACTGTCTGGGACACAGTGAATTAGATGAGAAGTGGATCCCATTCTGAAAGTACTGTAGGGGACATAGTGAATTAGATGAGGAAGTGGATCCCCCATTCTGATAGTACTGTCTGGGACACAGTGAATTAGATGAGAAGTGGATCCCCCATTCTGAAAGTACTGTCTGGGACACAATGAATTAGATGAGGAAGTGGATCCCCCATTCTGAAAGTACTGTCTGGGACACAGTGAATTAGATGAGGAAGTGGATCCCATTCTGAAAGTACTGTCTGGGACACAGTGAATTAGATGAGGAAGTGGATCCCATTCTGAAAGTACTGTCTGGGACACAGTGAATTAACTCTGTGGACTCATCATTTCATAATGATTGGCAGTGCTGTTTATAGGCAGATGGGCAGGAAGCATCCGTTGATATTAGTGGCATAGTTACTTACCCCTCTGCATTAAAAACCCTGCAGAGAGATTCTAGTGCAAAACCTCAGTCCTCACTATCTAGGCTATAAAAAGGCAATAAACAACATGAGCATTCCTAGGCTTCGTTCCTAACGGTACCCTATTCCCTATGTAGTGCACTGCTTTTGAGCTGAGCTGTATGCACCCTGGTCTAAGTAGTGCACTACTACCCTATAGACCCTGGTCTAAAGTAGTGCACTACTACCCTATAGACCCTGGTCTAAAGTAGTGCACTACTACCCTATAGACCCTGGTCTAAAGTAGTGCACTACTACCCTATAGATCCTGGTCTAAAGTAGTGCACTACTACCCTATAGACCCTGGTCTAAAGTAGTGCACTACTACCCTATAGACCCTGGTCTAAAGTAGTGCACTACGTAGGGAATATGATGCCATTTGAGGGGCTCCTCTAGTCTGGAATCCCAAACACTGTTTGCATAGACTAAAATTAGTTCCAGAGAGTTTTCAATAGTTTTCAATCTCCTCTCTCTTTTCAGGAGATTCAATAGTTTTCAATCTCCTCTCTCTTTTCAGGAGTTTTCAATAGTTTTCAATCTCCTCTCTCTCTTTTCAGGAGATTCAATAGTTTTCAATCTCCTCTCTCTCTTTTCAGGAGATTCAATAGTTTTCAATCTCCTCTCTCTTTTCAGGAGATTCAATAGTTTTCAATCTCCTCTCTCTTTTCAGGAGATTCAATAGTTTTCAATCTCCTCTCTCTCTTTTCAGGAGTTTCAATAGTTTTCAATCTCCTCTCTCTCTTTTCAGGAGATTCAATAGTTTTCAATCTCCTCTCTGTCTTTCAGGAGAATCAATAGTTTTCAATCTCCTCAATAGTTTTCAATCTCCTCAATAGTTTTCAATCTCCTCTCTGTCTTTCAGGAGTTTCACTAGGACTTTGTACTTGTGCGTCAATGTCAAAGTACGTTTGACTCTATGTACTTGGCGTCTGGTATTTTAAAAAAGGCAGTTAACTTAACACCTTAAATTGCCTCGTTGAAGCAAGTCGATTGAAGCAAGTTGAGTGCTAGGTGCTGCTGGGTTCAGTTTGGAACCTTTCACCTGCTGAATGCCTTAGGGCTTATCTGAAGCATCCGTCATCTAGGAAGAGATGGAGAGAGACCATGGTGGTGTCAACGATGGCACCCTATTCCCTACGTAGTGCAAACAAGTAGTGCACCATCAAGGGAATAGGGTGCTATTTGGGATGCAGTGGGGTAACCCGTTAACACCCAACTCTAGAGGTTACTACAGGTCAGACCGTATCTCATTAACACCAAACTCTAGAAGTCACTACAGGTCAGACCGTATCTCATTAACACCAAACTCTAGAAGTCACTACAGGTCAGACCGTATCTCATTAACACCAAACTCTAGAAGTCACTACAGGTCAGACTGTATCTCAGGTCAGACCGTATCTCATTAACACCAAACTCTAGAAGTCACTACAGGTCAGACCGTATCTCATTAACACCAAACTCTAGAAGTCACTACAGGTCAGACTGTATCTCATTAACACCAAACTCTAGAGGTTACTACAGGTCAGACCGTATCTCAGGTCAGACCGTATCTCATTAACACCAAACTCTAGAGGTTACTACAGGTCAGACCGTATCTCAGGTCAGACCGTATCTCATTAACACCAAACTCTAGAGGTTACTACAGGTCAGACCGTATCTCATTAACACCAAACTCTAGAAGTTACTAAAAGTCAGACCGTATCTCATTAACACCAAACTCTAGAGGTTACCACAGGTAAGACCGTATCTCATTAACACCAAACTCTAGAAGTTACTACAGGTCAGACCGTATCTCAGGTCAGACCGTATCTCATCAACACCAAACTCTAGAGGTTACTACAGGTCAGACCGTATCTCATCAACACCAAACTCTAGAAGTTACTACAGGTCAGACCGTATCTCATTAACACCAAACTCTAGAGGTTACTACAAATCAGACCGTATCTCATTAACACCAAACTCTAGAGGTCACTACAGGTCAGACCGTATCTCAGGTCAGACCGTATCTCATTAACACCAAACTCTAGAGGTCACTACAGGTCAGACCGTATCTCATTAACACCAAACTCTAGAGGTTACTACAGGTCAGACCGTATCTCAGGTCAGACCGTATCTCATTAACACCAAACTCTAGAGGTCACTACAGGTCAGACCGTATCTCACTAACACCAAACTCTAGAAGTTACTACAGGTCAGACCATATCTCATCAACACCAAACTCTAGAAGTTACTACAGGTCAGACCGTATCTCATTAACACCAAACTCTAGAGTTTACTACAGGTCAGACCGTATCTCATTAACACCAAACTCTAGAAGTCACTACAGGTCAGACCGTATCTCATTAACACCAAACTCTAGAAGTTACTACAGGTCAGACCGTATCTCATCAACACCAAACTCTAGAAGTTACTACAGGTCAGACCGTATCTCATTAACACCAAACTCTAGAGGTTACTACAGGTCAGACCGTATCTCATTAACACCAAACTCTAGAAGTTACTACAGGTCAGACCGTATCTCATTAAAACCAAACTCTAGAAGTTACTACAGGTCAGACCGTATCTCATTAACACCAAACTCTAGAAGTTACTACAGGTCAGACCGTATCTCATTAAAACCAAACTCTAGAAGTTACTACAGGTCAGACCGTATCTCAGGTCAGACCGTATCTCATTAAAACCAAACTCTAGAAGTTACTACAGGTCAGACCGTATCTCATTAACACCAAACTCTAGAAGTCACTACAGGTCAGACCGTATCTCATTAACACCAAACTCTAGAAGTCACTACAGGGAAAACAGGAAGTCATAGGAAGTAGTGGGAAGTGCAGCCAAAGGAAAACCACTGCAAATACTACTGTACCTTAGGGAGAAGTACACCGTTTAAACTTAATATCACCACAAAATGAATAGGCCGCATCAAAGAAACAAAACACTAAAAACATTGAAATGAATCCCACTGGAAGGCACAATGAAATGGACAACGTTTAGACTCCTTTCGAAAACAAATACTACTACAAAAAAATAAAAACAAATATCTCAGAAAACAAAAGTTCCTTGAGTACGGTGTCTTGGCATTGGTTGTCTAGTGAAGAGAAGGGGAGGGGTATCGACCAATACAACCTTGACTGATTCTGATGCCCCTCCCATTAAACACAGCCTGAGGCAGCCTCTCAGAAGTACCAGGATGGAAGAGCCTGAGGCAGCCTCTCAGAAGTACCAGGATGGAAGAGCCTGAGGCAGCCTCTCAGAAGTACCAGGATGGAAGAGCCTGAGGCAGCCTCTCAGAAGTACTAGGATGGAAGAGCCTGAGGCAGCCTCTCAGAAGTACCAGGATGGAAGGGCCTGAGGCAGCCTCTCAGAAGTACCAGGATGGAAGAGCCTGAGGCAGCCTCTCAGAAGTACCAGGATGGAAACTCTCTCTTTACTGTTAAGGAGAGAGCCTTGTGTGGCCCAACTAGTACTCTATTCCCTATGTAGTGCACTACTTTACACCAGGGCCCAAGGTGCTTTGGTCAAAAGTAGTGCACTATAAAGGGAATAGGGTGCCATTTGGGATGCATTCAGGGAGGAGAAGGCAACGAACAGAAAGAGGTTTAAAAAGTCCCTGGTAGGCGGGCGGATCAGGCCGTTCTGGCAGCTCAGCCCCTGTTAGATGGACAGAGGGAGAGAGGTGTTCAGTCGTTGTGTTTATCCGAGGCTGTGAGGGGAGGGGCTCGTTCAGTAGTTGTGTTTATCCGAGGCTGTGAGGGGGGGGGGCTCGTTCAGTAGTTGTGTTTATCCGAGGCTGTGGGGGGGGGGGGGGCTCGTTCAGTTGTTGTGTTTATCCAAGGCTGTGAGGGGGGGGGCTCGTTCAGTCGATGTGTTTATCCGAGGCTGTGAGGGGGGGCTCGTTCAGTTGTTGTGTTTATCCGAGGCTGTGAGGGGTGGCTCATTCAGTCGATGTGTTTATCCGAGGCTGTGAGGGGGGGGCTCATTCAGTCGATGTGTTTATCCGAGGCTGTGAGGTGGGGGATGGCTCGTTCAGTCGTTCAGTCGATGTGTTTATCCGAGGCTGTGAGGGGGGGGCTCATTCAGTCTTTCAGTCGATGTGTTTATCCGAGACTGTGAGGGGGGGCTCGTTCAGTCGATGTGTTTAGCGGAAGCTGTGAGGGGTGGGGCTCGTTCAGTCGATGTGTTTATCCGAGGCTGTGAGGGGGGTGATCTCTGACAGGTCTTCTTGGGGGAACACCACGAAACACAGCTTCTGACCCACGTAGGTCACACACTCTGGAACAGACAGGCAGGGGGGTCAGAGACATATACAGTGAAGTCCCTGACTTCAACACGTGACTCAACATGATGGTGTTTGGGTGACTCTGGAAAAGCAGGCTTGTACTGCCCTCTAGTGGTAGATGACAACTTCATGACTAAAATGTAATTCTGTTGTAAGACGCATATCCTGCAGACGGCAGCATGTCATTCTGCTGCCTTATCAGTGTCGATGCGGAGACGGCAGCATGTCATTCTGCCTTATCAGTGTCTATACAGAGACGGCAGCATGTCATTCTGCCTTATCAGTGTCTATACGGAGACGGCAGCATGTCATTCTGCCTTATCAGTGTCGATACGGAGACGGCAGCATGTCATTCTGCTGCCTTATCAGTGTCGATGCGGAGACGGCAGAATGTCATTCTGCTGCCTTATCAGTGTCTATACAGAGACGGCAGCTTGTCATTCTGCCTTATCAGTGTCGATACGGAGACGGCAGCATGTCATTCTGCCTTATCAGTGTCGATACGGAGATGGCAGCATGTCAGTCTGCTGCCTTATCAGTGTCGATACAGAGACGGCAGCATGTCAGTCTGCTGCCTTATCAGTGTCTATACGGAGACGGCAGCATGTCATTCTGCCTTATCAGTGTCTATATGGAGACGGCAGCATGTCATTCTGCCTTATCAGTGTCGATACGGAGACGGCAGCATGTCATTCTGCTGCCTTATCAGTGTCGATACGGAGACGGCAGCATGTCATTCTGCTGCCTTATCAGTGTCGATACGGAGACGGCAGCATGTCATTCTGCTGCCTTATCAGTGTCGATACGGAGACGGCAGCATGTCATTCTGCTGCCTTATCAGTGTCTATACGGAGACGGCAGCATGTCATTCTGCTGCCTTATCAGTGTCGATACGGAGATGGCAGCATGTCATTCTGCCTTATCAGTGTCGATACGGAGACGGCAGCATGTCATTCTGCCTTATCAGTGTCGATACGGAGACGGCAGCATGTCAGTCTGCTGCCTTATCAGTGTCGATACGGAGACGGCAGAATGTCATTCTGCCTTATCAGTGTCGATACGGATACGGCAGCATGTCATTCTGCTGCCTTATCAGTGTCGATACGGAGACAGCAGCATGTTATTCTGCCTTATCAGTGTTGATACAGAGACAGCAGCATGTCATTCTGCCTTATCAGTGTTGATACGGAGACGGCAGCATGTCATTCTGCCTTATCAGTGTCGATACGGAGACTGTAAGTTGCTCTGACTAAGAGCGTCTGGTGAATGACCTACATGGACTTGCAATACAAGGAGTGTAGGAGTCACTCACCCACGACCCTGTAGACACATCTGGGCTTGTTCTTCCAGTGGACTCCGACGAAGTAGACGGGTACCCCGGTGAGCATGATGACGATCCCCATGCCACACACCACAGGCTCCGAGTACAGGCTGAACCCCAGCAGCACCGCCCAGAACACCAGGTAACTGATAGGGACCAACACACTCACCTGAAGGGAGAGGGGGAGGAGGGAGAGGAGAGAAGGGGAATCAGGAGAGAATAGAGGGAGGGGGGCGAGAAGAGGGAGGATGGGAAGGATGGGGGAGAGGGAGGAGGGAGAGGAGAGGGAGGAAGGAAGGAAGGACACAGAGTTAGAACTAATGCTCCGAGTACAGGCTGAACCCCAGCAGCACCGCCCAGAACACCAGGTAACTGATAGGGACCAACACACTCACCTGAAGGGAGAGGGGGAGGAGGGAGAGGAGAGAAGGGGAATGAGGAGAGAATAGAGGGAGGGGGAGAGAAGAGGGAGGATGGGAAGGATGGGGGAGAGGGAGGAGGGAGAGGTAGGAAGGAAGGAAGTAATAGAATGACAGTTCATTTCCTGGTTTCCCATCAGTGATAGACTGACAGTTCATTTCCTGGTTTCCCATCAGTAATAGAATGACCAGTTCATTTCCTGGTTGCCCATCAGTAATAGAATGACAGTTCATTTCCTGGTTTCCCATCAGTAATAGAATGACAGTTCATTTCCTGGGTGCCCATCAGTAATATAATGACCAGTTCATTTCCTGGTTTCCTATCAGTGATAGACTGACAGTTCATTTCCTGGTTTCCCATCAGTAATAGACTGACAGTTCATTTCCTGGTTTCCCATCAGTGATAGACTGACAGTTCATTTCCTGGTTTCCCATCAGTGATAGACTGACAGTTCATTTCCTGGTTTCCCATCAGTGATAGACTGACAGTTCATTTCCTGGTTTCCCATCAGTGATAGACTGACAGTTCATTTCCTGGTTTCCCATCAGTGATAGACTGACAGTTCATTTCCTGGTTTCCCATCAGTGATAGACTGACAGTTCATTTCCTGGTTTCCCATCAGTAATAGACTGACAGTTCATTTCCTGGTTTCCCATCAGTGATAGACTGACAGTTCATTTCCTGGTTTCCCATCAGTGATAGACTGACAGTTCATTTCCTGGTTTCCAATCAGTAATAGACTGACAGTTCATTTCCTGGTTTCCCATCAGTGATAGACTGACAGTTCATTTCCTGGTTAAGGTGTGCACTAGTAAATAGTTCCCAGATATAGTAGATATACTACCACCAGATATAGTAGCACCAGATATAGTAGCATCAGATATAGTAGCACCAGATATAGTAGCATCAGATATAGTAGCATCAGATATAGTAGCATCAGATATAGTAGCATCAGATATAGTATCATCAGATATAGTACCAGCAGATATAGTAGCAGATATAGTAGCATCAGATATAGTAGCATCAGATATAGTATCATCAGATATAGTACCAGCAGATATAGTAGCACATATAGTAGCATCAGATATAGTAGCAGCAGATATAGTAGCACCAGATATAGTAGCATCAGATATAGTAGCAGATATAGTACCACCAGATATAGTAGCAGCAGATATCGTACCAACAGATTTAGTAGCAGCAGATATAGTAGCACCAGATATAGTAGCAGATATAGTATCAGCAGATATAGTACCACCAGATATAGTAGTAACCAGATATAGTAGATATAGCAGATATAGTTTCAGCAGATATGGTAGCACCAGATATAGTATCATCAGATATAGTAGCATCAGATATAGTACCACCAGATATAGTAGCACCAGATATAGTATCATCAGATATAGTAGCATCAGATATAGTAGCATCAGATATAGTAGTAGCAGATATAGTAGCACCAGATATAGTAGCATCAGATATAGTAGCTCCAGATATAGTAGTAGCAGATATAGTAGCATCAGATATAGTAGCATCAGATAGAGTAGCAGCAGATATAGTAGCAGCAGATATAGTAGCAGCAGATATAGTAGCAGCAGATATAGTAGCATCAGATATAGTAGCAGCAGATATAGTAGCAGCAGATATAGTAGCATCAGATATAGTAGCATCAGATATAGTAGCATCAGATATAGTAGCAGCAGATATAGTAGCATCAGATATAGTAGCAGATATAGTAGCAGCAGATATAGTAGCAGCAGATATAGTAGCAGCAGATATAGTAGCAGATATAGTACCACCAGATATAGTAGCACCAGATATAGTATCATCAGATATAGTAGCATCAGATATAGTAGCATCAGATATAGTAGTAGCAGATATAGTAGCACCAGATATAGTAGCATCAGATATAGTAGCTCCAGATATAGTAGTAGCAGATATAGTAGCATCAGATAGAGTAGCAGCAGATATAGTAGCAGCAGATATAGTAGCATCAGATATAGTAGCAGCAGATATAGTAGCAGCAGATATAGTAGCAGCAGATATAGTAGCACCAGATATAGTAGCATCAGATATAGTAGCATCAGATATAGTAGCAGCATATATAGTAGCACCAGATATAGTAGCATCAGATATAGTAGCATCAGATATAGTAGCAGTAGATATAATAGCAGATATAGTAGCAGCAGATATAGTAGCAGCAGATATAGTAGCAGCAGATATAGTAGCAGCAGATATAGTAGCAGCAGATATAGTAGCATCAGATATAATAGCAGATATAGTAGCAGCAGATATAGCAGATATAGTAGCAGCAGATATAGTAGCATCAGATATAGTAGCATCAGATATAGTAGCATCAGATATAGTAGCAGTAGATATAATAGCAGATATAGTAGCAGCAGATATAGTAGCAGCAGATATAGTAGCATCAGATATAGTAGCAGATATAGTAGCAGCAGATATAGTAGCATCAGATATAATAGCAGATATAGTAGCAGCAGATATAGCAGATATAGTAGCATCAGATATAGTAGCATCAGATATAGTAGCAGCAGATATAGTAGCAGATAGAGTAGCAGCACATATAGCAGATATAGTAGCAGCAGATATAATAGCATCAGATATAGTAGCAGCATATATAATAGCAGATATAGTAGCAGATATAGTATCAGCAGATATAGTAGCATCAGATATAATAGCAGATATAGTAGCAGATATAGTAGCAGCAGATATAGTAGCAGCAGATATAATAGCAGATAGAGTAGCAGCAGATATAGTAGCAGCAGATATAGTAGCACCAGATATAGTAGCAGCAGATATAGTAGCATCAGATAGAGTAGCAGCAGATATAGTAGCAGCAGATATAGTAGCAGCAGATATAGTAGCAGCAGATATAGTAGCAGCAGATATAGTAGCACCAGATATAGTAGCATCAGATATAGTAGCATCAGATATAGTAGCAGCAGATATAGTAGCACCAAATATAGTAGCATCAGATATAGTAGCATCAGATATAGTAGCAGTAGATATAATAGCAGATATAGTAGCAGCAGATATAGTACCAGCAGATATAGTAGCAGATATAGTAGCATCAGATATAGTAGTATCAGATATAGTAGCACCAGATATAGTAGATATAGCAGATATAGTATCATCAGATATAGTACCACCAGATATAGTAGCAGCAGATATAGTACCACCAGATATAGTAGCAGCAGATATAGTAGCAGCAGATATAATAGCAGATATAGTAGCATCAGATATAGTAGCAGCAGATATAGTAGCATCAGATATAGTAGCATCAGATATAGTAGCAGCAGATATAGTAGCATCAGATATAGTAGCAGCAGATATAGCAGATATAGTAGCAGCAGATATAGTAGCATCAGATATAGTAGCAGCAGATATAGTAGCAGATATAGTAGCAACAGATATAGTAGCATCAGATATAGTAGCAGCAGATATAGTAGCATCAGATATAGTAGCAGCAGATATAGTAGCATCAGATATAGTAGCAGCAGATATAGTAGCAGATATAGTAGCACCAGATATAGTAGCAGCAGATATAGTAGCAGCAGATATAGTAGCAGCAGATATAGTAGCAGATATAGTAGCAGATAGAGTAGCAGCAGATAGAGTAGCAGCAGATATAGTAGCAGCAGATATAGTAGCAGCAGATATAGTAGCAGATAGAGTAGCAGCAGATATAGGCCTGCTGTACCTTGATGGGTCGTAGCAGGTTGGGTCTCTTCCAGCGATAGTACAGCAGGCCAGCGATGGTCACTCCATAGGACAGGAAGTTAATAAACGACACATAGTTGATCAGGTTGTGAGTCTCTCCGATACACAGGATCACAATGGTGGCTCCGCACTGTGGAGGAGGAGGAGGGAAGCAGAGGTCAATGATCATAGACATTATACACAAAGCTATATAACACAGCCCTGGGGTTTGGGGCTATAGGAACTAACACAGCCCTGGGGTTTGGGGCTATAGGAACTAACATAGCCCTGGGGTTTGGGGCTACAGGAACTAACACAGCCCTGGGGTTTGGGGCTATAGGAACTAGCACAGCCCTGGGGTTGGGGCTTTAGGAACCAGTACAGCCCTGGGGTTTGGGGCTATAGGAACTAGTACAACCCTGGGGTTTGGGGCTATAGGAACTAACATAGCCCTGGGGTTTGGGGCTATAGGAACTAGTACAGCCCTGGGGTTTGGGGCTACAGGAACTAACACAGCCCTGGGGTTTGGGGCTATAGGAACTAGCACAGCCCTGGGGTTGGGGCTTTAGGAACCAGTACAGCCCTGGGGTTTGGAGCTATAGGAACAGTACAGGCCTGGGGGTTGGGGCTATAGGAACTAACAAAGCCCTGCGGTTTGGGGCTATAGGAACTAACACAGCCCTGGGGTTTGGGGCTATAGGAACTAGCACAGCCCTGGGATTTGGGGCTATAGGAACTAACACAGCCCTGGGGTTTGGGGCTATAGGAACTAGTACAGCCCTGGGGTTTGGGGCTATAGGAACTAGCACAGCCCTGGGGTTGGGGCTTTAGGAACCAGTACAGCCCTGGGGTTTGGGGCTATAGGAACTAGTACAACCCTGGGGTTTGGGGCTATAGGAACTAACATAGCCCTGGGGTTTGGGGCTATAGGAACTAGTACAGCCCTGGGGTTTGGGGCTACAGGAACTAACACAGCCCTGGGGTTTGGGGCTATAGGAACTAGCACAGCCCTGGGGTTGGGGCTTTAGGAACCAGTACAGCCCTGGGGTTTGGAGCTATAGGAACAGTACAGGCCTGGGGGTTGGGGCTATAGGAACTAACAAAGCCCTGCGGTTTGGGGCTATAGGAACTAACACAGCCCTGGGGTTTGGGGCTATAGGAACTAGCACAGCCCTGGGATTTGGGGCTATAGGAACTAACACAGCCCTGGGGTTTGGGGCTATAGGAACTAGTACAGCCCTGGGGTTTGGGGCTATAGGAACTAACACAGCCCTGGGGTTTGGGGCTATAGGAACTAACACAGCCCTGGGGTTTGGGGCTATAGGAACTAACACAGCCCTGGGGTTTGGGGCTATAGGAACTAGTGCAGCCCTGGGGTTTGGGGCTATAGGAACTAACACATCCCTGGGGTTTGGGGCTATAGGAACTAGCACAGCCCTGGGGTTTGAGGCTATAGGAACTAACACAGCCCTGGGGTTTGGGGCTATAGGAACTAGTACAGCCCTGGGGTTTTGGGCTATAGGAACTAACACAGCCCTGGGGTTTGGGGCTATAGGAACTAGTACAGCCCTGGGGTTTGGGGCTATAGGAACTAGTACAGCCCTGGGGTTTGGGGCTATAGGAACTAACACAGCCCTGGGGTTTGGGGCTATAGGAACTAGTGCAGCCCTGGGGTTTGGGGCTATAGGAACTAACACAGCCCTGGGGTTTGGGGCTTTAGGAACTAACACATCCCTGGGGTTTGGGGCTATAGGAACTAACACAGCTCTGGGGTTTGGGGCTATAGGAACTAACACAACCCTGGGGTTTGGGGCTATAGGTACTAACACAACTGTGGGCAAATGCAGGCAAGAATGGGGCTAATTTACACAGACTAGCAGAGCGGGAATAGGGGTGCAGTAACTTACACAGACTAGCAGAGCAGGAATAGGGGCGCAGTAACTTACACAGACTAGCAGAGTGGGAATAGGGGCACAGTAATTTACACAGACTAGCAGAGCGGGAATAGGGGCGCAGTAACTTACACAGACTAGCAGAGCGGGAATAGGGGTGCAGTTTTTCAGGTGGATCATGGCCAACAGGTAAGGCAGGTGACCCTCTCTGGCTCCAGAGAAACACAACCTGGGGAGAAACAGGACCACAGCGTTAGGTTGGAGAGTGATGCCAGCAACACCAGGGTTGGAGAGTGATGCCAGCAACACCAGGGTTGGAGAGTGATGCCAGCAACAACAGGGTTGGAGAGTGATGCCAGCAACACCAGAGTTGGAGAGTGATGCCAGCAACACCAGGGTTGGAGAGTGATGCCAGCAACAACAGGGTTGGAGAGTGATGCCAGCAACACCAGGGTTGGAGAGTGATGCCAGCAACACCAGGGTTGGAGAGTGATGCCAGCAACACCAGGGTTGGAGAGTGATGCCAGCAACACCAGGGTTGGAGAGTGATGCCAGCAACAACAGGGTTGGAGAGTGATGCCAGCAACACCAGGGTTGGAGAGTGATGCCAGCAACACCAGGGTTGGAGAGTGATGCCAGCAACAACAGGGTTGGAGAGTGATGCCAGCAATAACAGGGTTGGAGAGTGATGCCAGCAACAACAGGGTTGGAGAGTGATGCCAGCAACAACAGGGTTGGAGAGTGATGCCAGCAACAACAGGGTTGTGGGTTGGAGAGTGATGCCAGCAACACCAGGGTTGGAGAGTGATGCCAGCAACACCAGGGTTGTGGGTTGGAGAGTGTTGCCAGCAACACCAGGGTTGGAGAGTGATGCCAGCAATACCAGGGTTGGAGAGTGATGCCAGCAACAACAGGGTTGTGGGTTGGAGAGTGATGCCAGGTACACCAGGGTTGTGGGTTGGAGAGTGATGACAGCAACAACAGGGTTGTGGGTTGGAGAGTGATGCTAGCAACACTAGGGTTGTGGGTTGGAGAGTGATGCCGGCAACACCAGGATTGTGGGTTGGAGAGTGATGCCAGCAACACCAGGGTTGTGGGTTGGAGAGTGATGCCAGGAACACCAGGGTTGTGGGTTGGAGAGTGATGCCAGCAACACCAGGGTTGTGGGTTGGAGAGTGATGCCAGCAACACCAGGGTTGTGGGTTGGAGAGTGATGCCAGGAACACCAGGGTTGTGGTTTGGAGAGTGATCCCAGCAACACCAGGGTTGTGGTTTGGAGAGTGATGCCAGCAACAACAGGGTTGTGGGTTGGAGAGTGATGCCAGCAACACCAGGGTTGTGGGTTGGAGAGTGATGCCAGCAACAGGTTGACAGGTTGAGAACCACTGACTATATTGGGGTGGTCCCTCAAGGAGAGGTTGAGAACCGCTGACTATATTGGGGTGTTCCCCCGAGGAGAGGGTTGAGAACCACTGACTATATTGGGGTGTTCCCCTGAGGAGAGGTTGAGAACCACTGACTATATTGGGGTGGTCCCCCGAGGAGAGGGTTGAGAACCACTGACTATATTGGGGTGGTCCCCCTGAGGAGAGGTTGAGGACCGCTGACTATATTGGGGGGGTCCCCTGAGGAGAGGTTGAGAACCACTGACTATATTTGGGCTGTCCCCTGAGGAGAGGTTGAGAACCACTGACTATATTGGGGTGGTCCCCTGAGGAGAGGTTGAGAACCACTGACTATATTGGGGTGGTCCCCCGAGGAGAGGGTTGAGAACCATTGACTATATTGGGGCTGTCCCCTGAGGAGAGGTTGAGAACCGCTGACTATATTGGGGCGGTCCCCCGAGGAGAGGGTTGAGAACCACTGACTATATTGGGGCGGTCCCCCGAGGAGAGGGTTGAGAACCACTGACTATATTGGGGTGGTCCCCTGAGGAGAGGTTGAGGACCGCTGACTATATTGGGGCGAGGAGAGGTTGAGAACCACTGACTATATTGGGGTGGTCCCCTGAGGAGAGGTTGAGAACCACTAACTATATTGAGGTGGTCCCCTGAGGAGAGGTTGAGAACCACTGACTATATTGGGGTGGTCCCCTGAGGAGAGGTTGAGGACCGCTGACTATATTGGGGTGGTCCCCTGAGGAGAGGTTGAGGACCGCTGACTATATTGGGGCGAGGAGAGGTTGAGAACCACTGACTATATTGGGGTGGTCCCCTGAGGAGAGGTTGAGAACCACTAACTATATTGAGGTGGTCCCCTGAGGAGAGGTTGAGAACCACTGACTATATTGAGGTGGTCCCCTGAGGAGAGGTTGAGAACCACTGACTATATTGGGGTGGTCCCCCGAGGAGAGGGTTGAGAACCACTGACTATATTGGGGTGGTCCCCCTGATGAGAGGTTGAGGACCGCTGACTATATTGGGGGGGTCCCCTGAGGAGAGGTTGAGAACCACTGACTATATTTGGGCTGTCCCCTGAGGAGAGGTTGAGAACCACTGACTATATTGGGGTGGTCCCCCTGAGGAGAGGTTGAGAACCACTGACTATATTGGGGTGGTCCCCTGAGGAGAGGTTGAGAACCACTGACTATATTGGGGTGGTCCCCCGAGGAGAGGGTTGAGAACCATTGACTATATTGGGGCTGTCCCCTGAGGAGAGGTTGAGAACCGCTGACTATATTGGGGCGGTCCCCCGAGGAGAGGGTTGAGAACCACTGACTATATTGGGGCGGTCCCCCGAGGAGAGGGTTGAGAACCACTGACTATATTGGGGTGGTCCCCTGAGGAGAGGTTGAGGACCGCTGACTATATTGGGGCGAGGAGAGGTTGAGAACCACTGACTATATTGGGGTGGTCCCCTGAGGAGAGGTTGAGAACCACTAACTATATTGAGGTGGTCCCCTGAGGAGAGGTTGAGAACCACTGACTATATTGGGGTGGTCCCCTGAGGAGAGGTTGAGGACCGCTGACTATATTGGGGTGGTCCCCTGAGGAGAGGTTGAGAACCACTGACTATATTGGGGCCCTGAGGAGAGGTTGAGAACCACTGACTATATTGGGGTGGTCCCCTGAGGAGAGGTTGAGGACCGCTGACTATATTGGGGCGAGGAGAGGTTGAGAACCACTGACTATATTGGGGTGGTCCCCTGAGGAGAGGTTGAGAACCACTAACTATATTGGGGCGAGGAGAGGTTGAGAACCACTAACTATATTGGGGTGGTCCCCTGAGGAGAGGTTGAGAACCACTAACTATATTGGGGTGGTCCCCCGAGGAGAGGTTGAGAACCACTGACTATATTATGAGACTATTAGTACCTGGATGAAGTGAAGAGATAGCCGTTGATTCCTCCGAATGTAGACAGAGCTACAGAGATGGGCATCACCCATGAGAAGACGCCCAGCAACTTCTCACCAAATGTCTGTAGAAAACCATTCAACAATCATTAAACAACCTTTAAAAAACAAACAAACAATAAAACAACAACAACCACAGAAAGTTAACTGTTAAATAACCATATTTATTTGTTTATTATGGATCCCCATTAGTTCCTGTTGTCAAGGCAACAGCTACTCTTCCTGGGGTTTATTATGGATCCCCATTAGTTCCTGTTGTCAAGGCAGCAGCTACTCTTCCTGGGGTTTATTATGGTTCCCCATTAGTTCCTGTTGCCAAGGCAACAGCTACTCTTCCTGGGGTTTATTATGGATCCCCATTAGTTCCTGCCGAGGCAGCAGCTACTCTTCCTGGGGTTTATTATGGATCCCCATTAGTTCCTGTTGCCAAGGCAACAGCTACTCTTCCTGGGGTTTATTATGGATCCCCATTAGTTCCTGTTGTCAAGGCAGCAGCTACTCTTCCTGGGGTTTATTATGGTTCCCCATTAGTTCCTGTTGCCAAGGCAGCAGCTACTCTTCCTGGGGTTTATTATGGTTCCCCATTAGTTCCTGTCAAGGCAGCAGCTACTCTTCCTGGGGTTTATTATGGATCCCCATTAGTTCCTGTTGCCAAGGCAGCAGCTACTCTTCCTGGGGTTTATTATGGATCCCCATTAGTTCCTGTCAAGGCAGCAGCTACTCTTCCTGGGGTTTATTATGGATCCCCATTAGTTCCTGTTGCCAAGGCAGCAGCTACTCTTCCTGGGGTTTATTATGGTTCCCCATTAGTTCCTGTCAAGGCAGCAGCTACTCTTCCTGGGGTTTATTATGGATCCCCATTAGTTCCTGTCAAGGCAGCAGCTACTCTTCCTGGGGTTTATTATGGATCCCCATTAGTTCCTGTTGCCAAGGCAGCAGCTACTCTTCCTGGGGTTTATTATGGATCCCCATTAGTTCCTGTCAAGGCAGCAGCTACTCTTCCTGGGGTTTATTATGGATCCCCATTAGTTCCTGTTGCCAAGGCAGCAGCTACTCTTCCTGGGGTTTATTATGGATCCCCATTAGTTCCTGTCAAGGCAGCAGCTACTCTTCCTGGGGTTTATTATGGATCCCCATTAGTTCCTGTCAAGGCAGCAGCTACTCTTCCTGGGGTTTATTATGGATCCCCATTAGTTCCTGTTGCCAAGGCAGCAGCTACTCTTCCTGGGGTTTATTATGGATCCCCATTAGTTCCTGTCAAGGCAGCAGCTACTCTTCCTGGGGTTTATTATGGATCCCCATTAGTTCCTGTTGCCAAGGCAGCAGCTACTCTTCCTGGGGTTTATTATGGATCCCCATTAGTTCCTGTCAAGGCAGCAGCTACTCTTCCTGGGGTTTATTATGGATCCCCATTAGTTCCTGTTGCCAAGGCAGCAGCTACTCTTCCTGGGGTTTATTATGGATCCCCATTAGTTCCTGTCAATGCAGCAGCTACTCTTCCTGGGGTTTATTATGGATCCCCATTAGTTCCTGTTGCCAAGGCAGCAGCTACTCTTCCTGGGGTTTATTACGGATCCCCATTAGTTCCTGCCAAGGCAGCAGCTACTCTTCCTGGGGTTTATTATGGATCCCCAACACAACATGTAATAAAACACTACTCTTTTCCACCTGGACAAAAAGGAACACCTACTTTGAGAATGCTGTTCACTGACTACAGCTCAGCGTTCAACACCGTAGTGCCCTCAAAGCTCAGACCCTGGGATTAAACACCTCCCTCTGCAACTGGATCCTGGACTTCCTTACGGGCCGCACCCAGGTGGTAAGGGTAGGCAACAACACATCTGCCACGCTGATCCTCAACACAGGGGCCCCTCAGGGGTGGGTGCTCAGTCCCCTCCTGTACTTCCTGTTCACTCATGACTGCGTGGGCAGGCACGACTCCAATACCATCATTGAGTTTGCCGACGACACAACAGTGGTAGGCCCGATCACCGACAACGATGAGACAGCCAATAGGAAGGAGGTCAAAGACGTGGCCATGTGGTGCCAGGACAACAACAGTGGTAGGTCTGATCACCGACAACAATGAGACAGCCTATAGGGAGGTCACAGACCTGCCGTGTGGTGCCAGGACAACAACCTATCCCTCAATGTGATCAAGACAAAGGAGATGATTGTGGACTAAAGGAAAAGGAGGACCAAGCACGCCCCCATTCTCATCAACCGGGACGTAGTGGACCGAGCACGCCCCCATTCTCATCGACCGGGACGTAGTGGACCGAGCACGCCTCCATTCTCATCAACCGGGACGTAGTGGACCGAGCACGCCCCCATTCTCATCGACCGGGACGTAGTGGACCGAGCACGCCCCCATTCTCATCGACCGGGACGTAGTGGACCGAGCACGCCTCCATTCTCATCGACCGGGACGTAGTGGACCGAGCACGCCCCCATTCTCATCGACCGGGACGTAGTGGACCGAGCACGCCTCCATTCTCATCAACCGGGACGTAGTGGACCGAGCACGCCCCCATTCTCATCGACCGGGACGTAGTGGACCGAGCACGCCCCCATTCTCATCGACCGGGACGTAGTGGACCGAGCACGCCTCCATTCTCATCGACCGGGACGTAGTGGACCGAGCACGCCTCCATTCTCATCAACCGGGACGTAGTGGACCGAGCACACCCCCATTCTCATCAACCGGGACGTAGTGGACCGAGCACGCCCCCATTCTCATCAACCGGGACGTAGTGGACCGAGCACGCCCCCATTCTCATCAACCGGGACGTAGTGGAACAAGCACGCCCCCATTCTGATCAACCGGGACGTAGTGGACCGAGCACGCCCCCATTCTCATCAACCGGGACGTAGTGGACCGAGCACGCCCCCATTCTCATCAACCGGGACGTAGTGGAACAAGAGCTTCAAGTTCGAGAACGAGAGCTTCAAGTTCCTTGTTGTCCACATCACCAACAAACTAACATGGTCCAAGCACACCAAGACAGTCATGAAGAGGACACGACAAAGCCTATTACCCCTCAGGAGACTGAAAAGTTTGGCATGTGTCCTCAGATCCTCAAAAAGTTCTACAACTCCACCATCGAGAGCATCACCGCCTGGTTTTGCAACTGCTCGGCCTCCGACCGCAAGGTACTACAAAGGGTAGTGCGTACGGCCCAGTACATCACTGGGGCCAAGCTTCCTGCCATCCAGGACCTCTAAATCAGGCGGTGTCAGAGGAAGGCCCTATAAATTGCCAAAGACTCCAGCCACCCTATAGTCATAGACTGTTTTCTCTGCTACCGCACGGCAAGCGGTACCGGCCAACAGGACCCTGAACAGCTTCTCCCTCCAAGCCATCAGACTGATCAATAGTTTGTCTGGGTAACTATTGGTTAACTATCTAACTATCTGCACTGACGCTTTTCTACAAACTTCTTTAACTAATTACATCCTTTACCCCTACCTACAGTATACTGCTGTTACTATCTATTATATATCCTTTACCCCTACCTACAGTATACTGCTGCTACTGTCTATTATCTATCCTTTACCCCTACCTACAGTATACTGCTGTTACTGTCTATTATCTATCCTTTACCCCTACCTACAGTATACTGCTGTTACTGTCTATTATCTATCCTTTACCCCTACCTACAGTATACTGCTGTTACTGTCTATTATCTATCCTTTACCCCTACCTACAGTATACTGCTGTTACTGTCTATTATCTATCCTTTACCTCTACCTACAGTATACTGCTGTTACTGTCTATTATCTATCCTTTACCCCTATCTACAGTATACTGCTGTTACTGTCTATTATCTATCCTTTACCCCTACCTACAGTATACTGCTGTTACTGTCTATTATCTATCCTTTACCTCTACCTACAGTATACTGCTGTTACTGTCTATTATCTATCCTTTACCCCTATCTACAGTATACTGCTGCTAGTGTCTATTATCTATCCTTTACCCCTACCTACAGTATACTGCTGTTACTGTCTATTATCTATCCTTTACCTCTACCTACAGTATACTGCTGTTACTGTCTATTATCTATCCTTTACCCCTACCTACAGTATACTGCTGTTACTGTCTATTATCTATCCTTTACCCCTATCTACAGTATACTGCTGTTACTGTCTATTATCTATCCTTTACCCCTATCTACAGTATACTGCTGCTAGTGTCTATTACCTATCCTGTTGCTTAGTTACTTTATTCCTAGTTATATGTACATATCTACCTCAATTACCTCGTACCCCTGCACATTGACTCAGTGCTTGTACTTCCTGTATATAGCCATGCTATTACCTGGTACTTCCTGTATATAGCCATGCTATTACCTGGTACTTCCTGTATATAGCCATGTTATTACCTGGTACTTCCTGTATATAGCCATGTTATTACCTCGTACCCCCACACATTGACTCAGTACTGGTGCTTCCTGTATATAGCCATGTTATTACCTCGTACTTCCTGTATATAGCCATGTTATTACCTGGTACTTCCTGTATATAGCCATGTTATTACCGGTACCGCCTGTATATAGCATTGTTATTACCCGGTACTTCCTGTATATAGCCATGTTATTACCTGGTACTTCCTGTATATAGGCTTATTATTGTTACTCATTGTGTATTTATTACGACTTCATTATTAAGTGTTATAACGTTTCTATTATTTTATTTATAGATGAATTAATTCATTAATTCTCACCACGGCCACGGCGTTGGATGCCAACAGCTCTTCGGGGGTCATGGAGGAGAAGTATGCAATGTTGGTCAGAGTGTAGACTAACGTCACCAGGGGAATGGATATGTAGATAGCCCGGGGCAGGTTCCTGAGATAAGAGGCATATTTTACAGTAATATACCAAGTTCCTGTAAAACTGTACATTATATTACAGTAATATGTAGATAGCCCGGGGCAGGTTCCTGAGATAAGAGGCATATTTTACAGTAATATACCAAGTTCCTGTAAAACTGTACATTATATTACAGTAATATGTAGATAGCCCGGGGCAGGTGCCTGAGATAAGAGACATATTTTACAGTAATATACCAGGTTCCTGTAAAACAGTACATTATATTACAGTAATATGTAGATGGCTGGGGGCAGGTTCCTAGAGTAACAGGTAACATATTACAATACAATGCAGTGAGACAGTCAACTCATTAGACAGCAGTGAGACAGTCAACTCAGTAGACAGCAGTGAGACAGTCAACCCATTAGACAGCAGTGAGACAGTCAACCCATTAGACAGTCAACCCATTTGACAGCAGTGAGACAGTCAACCCATTAGACAGCAGTGAGACAGTCAACTCATTAGACAGCAGTGAGACAGTCAACTCATTAGACAGCAGTGAGACAGTCAACTCATTAGACAGCAGTGAGACAGTCAACCCATTAGACAGCAGTGTGACAGTCAACCCATTAGACAGCAGTGAGACAGTCAACTCATTAGACAGCAGTGAGACAGTCAACTCATTAGACAGCAGTGAGACAGTCAACCCATTTGACAGTCAACGCATTAGACAGCAGTGAGACAGTCAACTCATTAGACAGCAGTGAGACAGTCAACTCATTAGACAGCAGTGAGACAGTCAACCCAATAGAGAGCAGTGAGACAGTCAACCCATTAGACAGCAGTGAGACAGTCAACTCATTAGACAGCAGTGAGACAGTCAACTCATTAGACAGCAGTGAGACAGTCAACTCAGTAGACAGCAGTGAGACAGTCAACCCATTAGACAGCAGTGAGACAGTCAACCCATTAGACAGTCAACCCATTTGACAGCAGTGAGACAGTCAACCCATTAGACAGCAGTGAGACAGTCAACTCATTAGACAGCAGTGAGACAGTCAACTCATTAGACAGCAGTGAGACAGTCAACTCATTAGACATCAGTGAGACAGTCAACCCATTAGACAGCAGTGTGACAGTCAACCCATTAGACAGCAGTGAGACAGTCAACTCATTAGACAGCAGTGAGACAGTCAACTCATTAGACAGCAGTGAGACAGTCAACCCATTTGACAGTCAACGCATTAGACAGCAGTGAGACAGTCAACTCATTAGACAGCAGTGAGACAGTCAACTCATTAGACAGCAGTGAGACAGTCAACCCAATAGACAGCAGTGAGACAGTCAACCCATTAGACAGCAGTGAGACAGTCAACTCATTAGACAGCAGTGAGACAGTCAACCCATTAGACAGCAGTGAGACAGTCAACCCATTAGACAGCAGTTAGACAGTCAACCCATTAGACAGTCAACCCATTAGACAGCAGTGAGACAGTCAACCCATTAGACATCAGTGAGACAGTCAACTCATTAGACAGCAGTGAGACAGTCAACTCATTAGACAGCAGTGAGACAGTTAACTCATTAGACAGCAGTGAGACAGTCAACTCATTAGACAGCAGTGAGACAGTCAACCCATTAGACAGCAGTGAGACAGTCAACTCATTAGACAGCAGTGAGACAGTAAAGTTAATGAATATAATCTGAGCATCTAAGCAATAAGGAAACTGCCGCAACATGACCACACGTAAAGTCCATTTAACAACAGGTGCTCTTCCACTTTCCACCACCAGATGGCGATATGACGATACAGTTCGTTGCGCTCCGATTCTCCACCCTTCTCCTGAAGTGTGCACTTGGAAAAATCGCTTCAGCTAATGTTTAGAGCAGACCAATGCTTTGAAATTCATAACAGGGAGTGTGCAAGCGCACACCTTGTTAGAAGGGTAAAAAATTGGGACGTAGCCTACATCTAGAGGTCTAGAGGTCTATCCTGATTAAATTGGGACGTAGCCTACATCTAGAGGTCTAGAGGTCTATCCTGATTAAATTGGGACGTAGCCTACATCTAGAGGTCTAGAGGTCTATCCTGATTAAATTGGGACGCAGGCTAAATCTAGAGATCTATCCTGATTAAATTGGGACGTATCCTAAATCTAGAGATCTATCGTGATTAAATTGGGACGGAGCCTAAATCTAGAGATCTATCCTGATTAAATTGCGACGGAGCCTAAATCTAGAGATCTATCCTTACTTGCGTGGCTCCACCACCTCCTCAGTGACGTAGTTCAGGAAGTTCCAGCCGCTGAAGGCGAAGGAGGCCTGGAGGAAAGCCAGAGCTATCTGACCGACAGAGGGGTCCCGTGTGAACTCAAACGCCTGACTGGGTCTCAAAGCATCATAGTGACCTGGTGGGAGGGAGGGAGAGAGAGAGAGAGAGAGAGAGAGAGAGAGAGAGAGAGAGAGAGAGAGAGAGAGAGAGAGAGAGAGACAGAGAGACAGAGAGACAGAAAGAGAGAGAATCAACACACACTACAGAGCCCCAGGACAGCAGCACAATTAGACCCAACCAAATCATGAGAAAACAAAAATATAACTACTTAACACATTGGAAAGAATTAACAAAAAAACAGAGCAAACTAGAATGCTATTTGGCCCTACACAGAGAGTACACAGCGGCAGAATACCTGACCACTGTGACTGACCCAAAATTAAGGAAAGCCTTGACTATGTACAGACTCAGTGAGCATAGCCTTGCTATTGAGAAAGGCCGCCGTAGGCAGACATGGCTCTCAAAAGAAGACAGGCTATGTGCTCACTTCCTAACCTCCTGCCCAATGTATGACCATATTAGAGAGACATATTTCCCTCAGATTACACAGATCCACAAAGAATTCGAAAACAAATCCAATTTTGAAAAACTCCACAGTGTGCCATCACAGCAGCAAGATTATGTTGTCTACCTCACTTGTTGTCTACCTCACTTGCTTTGGCAATGTTAACACATGTTTCCCATGCCAATAAAGCCCTTGAATTGAATTAAATTGAATTGAGAGAGAGAGGGAGAGAGAGAGAGAGAGAGAGAGAGAGAGAGAGAGAGAGAGAGGGAGGGAGAGAGAGAGAGAGAGAGAGGGAGAGAGAGAGAGAGGGAGGGAGAGAGAGAGAGAGAGGGAGAGAGAGAGAGAGGGAGGGAGAGAGAGAGAGAGAGGGAGAGAGAGAGAAGAGAGAGAGAGAGAGAGAGAGAGAGACAGAGAGAGAGAGAGAGAAGAGAGAGAGAGAGAGAGAGAGAGAGAGAGAGAGAGAGAGAGAGAGAGAGAGAGAGAGGAGAGAGAGAGAGAGAGAGAGAGAGAGAGAGGGAGTGAGAGAGAGGGAGAGAGAGAGAGAGAGAGGGAGGGAGAGAGAGAGAGAGAGGGAGAGAGAGAGAAGAGAGAGGAGAGAGAGAGAGACAGAGAGAGAGAGAGAGAGAGAGAGAGAGAGAGAGAGAGAGAGAGAGAGAGAGAGAGCAAGTGAGTAGTGAGACAGTAGTGATTCAACATGTGACCAGACGGAGAGACAGATCACACAGTGTTTAATGGCAGACAGATACTCCCTGATACACAGTGTTTAATGGCAGACAGATCACACAGTGTTTAATTGGCAGACAGATCACACAGTGTTTTATTGCAGACAGATCACACAGTGTTTAATGGCAGACAGATACTCCCTGATACACAGTGTTTAATGGCAGACAGATACTCCCTGATACAGTGTTTAATGGCAGACAGATACTCCCTGATACACAGTGTTTAATGGCAGACAGATACTCCCTGATACACAGTGTTTAATGGCAGACAGATAACACAGTGTTTAATTGGAAGACAGATCACACAGTGTTTAATGGCAGACAGATCACAGTGTTTAATGGCAGACAGATCACAAAGTGTTTAATTGCAGACAGATCACACAGTGTTTAATTGGCAGACAGATCACACAGTGTTTAATGGCAGACAGATCAGTGTGGTTAATGGCAGACAGATGAGTGTTTAATGGCAGACAGATCAGTGTTTAATGGCAGACAGATCCGTGTTTAATGGCAGACAGATCACACAGTGTTTAGTGGCAGACAGATCACACAGTGTTTAATTGGCAGACAGATCACACAGTGTTTAATTGGCAGACAGATCACACAGTGTTTAATTTCAGACAGATCACACAGTGTTTAGTGGCAGACAGATCACACAGTGTTTAATTGGCAGACAGATCACACAGTGTTTAGTGGCAGACAGATCACACAGTTGGACTGATGTGATATTTTAAATGGAGCACGCTCGGCTCACACTTTGTCTCTCTCTGGTTTCTACGATTCCTTCCCATGTCAGAAGATTAGCTGAGACAACAATACTTCTACTGGGATACACCGTCAGGTCACGAACTCTCTGGCTGCCTAAAATCCAGCCCAAACCGGATGAGGTCCAATGTCTGTATGTTTGATTCAGATCCCGAACGCTGCCTCTCTGGCTGCCTAAAATCCAGCCCAAACCGCATGAGGTCCAATGTCTGTATGTTTGATTCAGATCCCGAAGGCTGCTTCTCCAAAGCCTTGTTCTACACTGCATGTTTTAGTGCTCAAATCAGTTTGGTTTTTCAAAATCCGTTTTGGAATACCGACTACTGTCCAAACAGGAAGTGACAAAGGGACCAAAATCAGAGTTGTTGTGTGTTCAGACTGTAGTAATTTGCTGTAACATACTTACGCTAGTTGTCACGGTAACGGCCGGTGTGTGTGTGTGTGTGCAGCGGTGTTGGCTGATTGGTGGTTGTGCTTCCTCTCAGGTCAGACGTTGGTATGTACCAAGCTAAGGTGACAACAATGTCCGCCAGCAGCCATCAGGCCAGGAGTTTAATCTCCCAGCAGCCACCAGGCCAGGAGTTTAATCTCCCAGCAGCCATCAGGCCAGGAGTTTAATCTCCCAGCAGCCACCAGGCCAGGAGTTTAATCTCCCAGCAGCCATCAGGCCAGGAGTTTAATCTCCCAGCAGCCACCAGGCCAGGAGTTTAATCTCCCAGCAGCCACCAGGCCAGGAGTTTAATCTCCCAGCAGCCACCAGGAGGGAGCAGAGGAAGGGTTGTTATTGATCTGAGACGCTGATTGAGGGAAGCCTCCTGACGTGGCAGGATTCATATTGGATATCTTTTTGTTTTGGACAGGATCAGATCTGCCTGTTGTATAATATTGTTTTGGACAGGATCAGATCTGCCTGTTGTATAATATTGTTTTGGACAGGATCAGATCTGCCTGTTGTATAATATTGTTTTGGACAGGATCAGATCTGCCTGTTGTATAATATTGTTTTGGACAGGATCAGATCTAACTGTTGTATAATATTGTTTTGGACAGGATCAGATCTGCCTGTTGTATAATATTGTTTTGGACAGGATCAGATCTGCCTGTTGTTATAATATTGTTTTGGACAGGATCAGATCTGCCTGTTGTATAATATTGTTTTGGACAGGATCAGATCTGCCTGTTGTATAATATTGTTTTGGACAGGATCAGATCTGCCTGTTGCATAATATTGTTTTGGACAGGATCAGATCTGCCTGTTGTATAATATTGTTTTGTCAACCATTTGAACATTGATAAGCTGCTTGGTCTGGTCTCAGCTGAACTCCCCTGGACTCCTGGTAAGTCATCTCCTTCATCTACACCAGGGGTTAGTAAGAGTCTCTGTGATTCAGGCGTCTGTGACAGTAGTGTCAAAGATGTTTATAACTAATCCAAGATAGAGCACAGCCTGTTGTTTCCAATGGGAGATAAATGAATCATAGTGGGCAGAACAAGTAAGGAGGTGGGCAGAGCCAAGCACTGAGTTAGCGAGATTCTATTGGTGCATTCTAACATGTATTTGCATATTTCTGTTAGGGAACGCCTACTTTGTGAGGTGAGCGTGTGTGAAATAACTCAATTAGCCCTTTTTCGCTCTTTCTGAAGAACGCAATTTAAAAAAACTTTGACAAAGAGTAAAGTCTACAAAACTTAGTCCACTCTGTTCATAACAGACTAGAGTTTTGGAAACAAAAAAAAGGTATTGAGATCAAATGTTTAATCAATGAGAAAATGTACAGAATGTCAGCCAAAATAACATCTCACGCCATCTTTTCCCCTGCTGCCAGCCACTGGGCTTCCTCTCATCACCATCTTTCCCCTGCTGCCAGCCACTGGGCTTCCTCTCATCACCATCTTTCCCCTGCTGCCAGCCACTGGGCTCCTCTCATCACCATCTTTCCCCTGCTGCCAGCCACTGGGCTTCCTCTCATCACCATATTTCCCTGCTGCCAGCCACTGGGCTTCCTCTCATCACCATCTTTCCCCCGCTGCCAGCCACTGGGCTTCCTCTCATCACCATCTTTCCCCTGCTGCCAGCCACTGGGCTTCCTCTCATCACCATCTTTCCCCTGCTGCCAGCCACTGGGCTTCCTCTCATCACCATCTTTCCCCTGCTGCCAGCCACTGGGCTTCCTCTCATCACCATCTTTCCCCTGCTGCCAGCCACTGGGCTTCCTCTCATCACCATATTTCCCCTGCTGCCAGCCACTGGGCTTCCTCTCATCACCATCTTTCCCCCGCTGCCAGCCACTGGGCTTCCTCTCATCACCATCTTTCCCCTGCTGCCAGCCACTGGGCTTCCTCTCATCACCATCTTTCCCCTGCTGCCAGCCACTGGGCTTCCTCTCATCACCATCTTTCCCCTGCTGCCAGCCACTGGGCTTCCTCTCATCACCATCTTTCCCCTGCTGCCAGCCACTGGGCTTCCTCTCATCACCATCTTTCCCCTGCTGCCAGCCACTGGGCTTCCTCTCATCACCATCTTTCCCCCGCTGCCAGCCACTGGGCTTCCTCTCATCACCATCTTTCCCCTGCTGCCAGCCACTGGGCTTCCTCTCATCACCATCTTTCCCCCGCTGCCAGCCACTGGGCTTCCTCTCATCACCATCTTTCCGCTGCTGCCAGCCACTGGGCTTCCTCTCATCACCATCTTTCCGCCGCTGCCAGCCACTGGGCTTCCTCTCATCACCATCTTTCCGCCGCTGCCAGCCACTGGGCTTCCTCTCATCACCATCTTCCCCTGCTGCCAGCCACTGGGCTTCCTCTCATCACCATCTTTCCCCTGCTGCCAGCCACTGGGCTTCCTCTCATCACCATCTTTCCCCTGCTGCCAGCCACTGGGCTTCCTCTCATCACCATCTTTCCCCTGCTGCCAGCCACTGGGCTTCCTCTCATCACCATCTTTCCCCCGCTGCCAGCCACTGGGCTTCCTCTCATCACCATCTTTCCCCTGCTGCCAGCCACTGGGCTTCCTCTCATCACCATCTTTCCCCCGCTGCCAGCCACTGGGCTTCCTCTCATCACCATCTTTCCCCTGCTGCCAGCCACTGGGCTTCCTCTCATCACCATATTTCCCCCGCTGCCAGCCACTGGGCTTCCTCTCATCACCATCTTTCCCCCTCTGCCAGCCACTGGGCTTCCTCTCATCACCATCTTTCCCCTGCTGCCAGCCACTGGGCTTCCTCTCATCACCATCTTTCCCCTGCTGCCAGCCACTGGGATTCCTCTCATCACCATCTTTCCCCTGCTGCCAGCCACTGGGCTTCCTCTCATCACCATCTTTCCCCTGCTGCCAGCCACTGGGCTTCCTCTCATCACCATCTTTCCCCCACTGCCAGCCACTGGGCTTCCTCTCATCACCATCTTTCCCCTGCTGCCAGCCACTGGGCTTCCTCTCATCACCATCTTTCCCCCACTGCCAGCCACTGGGCTTCCTCTCATCACCATCTTTCCCCTGCTGCCAGCCACTGGGCTTCCTCTCATCACCATCTTTCCCCCGCTGCCAGCCACTGGGCTTCCTCTCATCACCATCTTTCCCCCGCTGCCAGCCACTGGGCTTCCTCTCATCACCATCTTTCCACCGCTGCCAGCCACTGGGCTTCCTCTCATCACCATCTTTCCCCTGCTGCCAGCCACTGGGCTTCCTCTCATCACCATCTTTCCGCCGCTGCCAGCCACTGGGCTTCCTCTCATCACCATCTTTCCCCTGCTGCCAGCCACTGGGCTTCCTCTCATCACCATCTTTCCCCTGCTGCCAGCCACTGGGCTTCCTCTCATCACCATCTTTCCCCAGCTGCCAGCCACTGGGCTTCCTCTCATCACCATCTTTCCCCTGCTGCCAGCCACTGGGCTTCCTCTCATCACCATCTTTCCCCCGCTGCCAGCCACTGGGCTTCCTCTCATCACCATCTTTCCCCTGCTGCCAGCCACTGGGCTTCCTCTCATCACCATCTTTCCCCTGCTGCCAGCCACTGGGCTTCCTCTCATCACCATCTTTCCCCTGCTGCCAGCCACTGGGCTTCCTCTCATCACCATCTTTCCGCCGCTGCTAGCCACTGGGCTTCCTCTCATCACCATCTTTCCCCAGCTGCCAGCCACTGGGCTTCCTCTCATCACCATCTTTCCCCTGCTGCCAGCCACTGGGCTTCCTCTCATCACCATCTTTCCCCCGCTGCCAGCCACTGGGCTTCCTCTCATCACCATCTTTCCCCCACTGCCAGCCACTGGGCTTCCTCTCATCACCATCTTTCCCCCGCTGCCAGCCACTGGGCTTCCTCTCATCACCATCTTTCCCCCGCTGCCAGCCACTGGGCTTCCTCTCATCACCATCTTTCCGCCGCTGCCAGCCACTGGGCTTCCTCTCATCACCATCTTTCCCCTGCTGCCAGCCACTGGGCTTCCTCTCATCACCATCTTTCCCCTGCTGCCAGCCACTGGGCTTCCTCTCATCACCATATTTCCCCTGCTGCCAGCCACTGGGCTTCCTCTCATCACCATCTTTCCCCTGCTGCCAGCCACTGGGCTTCCTCTCATCACCATATTTGGTAGTGAATGGAAACGGCAACAAAAAGCTTCACATTTATACATCCGGTGAAATATCTGGCTCGTTATTCTATCTGTGGTAGTGTCTAGACACGTCCACCAGGTGGAAGCAGAGGCTATTCATTTCCTCACTCCTGTCATGTGACCTGAAGTTAATGACTGTAATCAGTAGGGTGAGGAGCATCCTAAAGAAGCAGTTGAAACTCACATTTATCCTGTGATTCAGAGATGATTATAAGGACAGCTGGCAAGTGAGAACAAAAGCGACTCTTATTTGTGACACTGAGATTCCTTTTGGGGTTGGAAGTGAACGCTTCAAGAATGTTTAACTCTAGTTTATCAGAGGGGTCAAATTACATCGGTGTTCAACCTCTGTGTGTGTGTCCGTGTGTCTCAGACCTCTGTGTGTGTGTCCGTGTGTCTCAGACCTCTGTGTGTGTCCGTGTGTCTCAGACCTCTGTGTGTTTGTCCGTGTGTCTCAGACCTCTGTGTTTGTCCGTGTATCTCAGACCTCTGTGTTTGTCCGTGTATCTCAGACCTCTGTGTTTGTCCGTGTGTCTCAAACCTCTGTGTATTTGTGTCCGTATGTCTCAGACCTCTGTGTTTGTCCATGTGTCTCAGACCTCTGTGTGTTTGTGTCCATGTGTCTCAGACCTCTGTGTGTTTGTGTCCATGTGTCTCAGACCTCTGTGTTTGTCCGTGTGTCTCAGACCTCTGTGTTCGTCCATGTGTCTCAGACCTCTGTGTTCGTCCATGTGTCTCAGACCTCTGTGTGTTTGTGTCCGTGTGTCTCAGACCTCTGTGTTCGTCCATGTGTCTCAGACCTCTGTGTGTGTGTCCGTGTGTCTCAGACCTCTGTGTGTGTCCGTGTGTCTCAGACCTCTGTGTGTTTGTCCGTGTGTCTCAGACCTCTGTGTTTGTCCGTGTATCTCAGACCTCTGTGTTTGTCCGTGTATCTCAGACCTCTGTGTTTGTCCGTGTGTCTCAAACCTCTGTGTATTTGTGTCCGTATGTCTCAGACCTCTGTGTTTGTCCATGTGTCTCAGACCTCTGTGTTTGTCCATGTGTCTCAGACCTCTGTGTGTTTGTGTCCATGTGTCTCAGACCTCTGTGTTTGTCCGTGTGTCTCAGACCTCTGTGTTCGTCCATGTGTCTCAGACCTCTGTGTTCGTCCATGTGTCTCAGACCTCTGTGTGTTTGTGTCCGTGTGTCTCAGACCTCTGTGTTCGTCCATGTGTCTCAGACCTCTGTGTGTTTGTCCGTGTGTCTCAGACCACTGTGTGTTGGTCCGTGTGTCTCAGACCTCTGTGTGTTTGTCCGTGTGTCTCAGACCTCTGTGCGTTTGTCCGTGTGTCTCAGACCTCTGTGTGTTTTGTCCGTGTGTCTCAGACCTCTGGGTGTTTGTCCATGTGTCTCAGACCTCTGTGTTTGTCCGTGTGTCTCAGACCTCTGTGTGTTTTGTCCGTGTGTCTTAGACCTCTGTGTGTTTTTGTAGTTTTTCAAGTGATTGCCTATCCAATATACAGTGTCTAAGGGGTCATATTGCACTTCCTAAGGCTTCCACTAGATGTCAACAGTCTTTAGAACCTTGTTTCAGGCTTCTACTGTGAAGGAGGGGGGAATGAGAGGGGATTGAGTCAGGTGTCTGGCAGAGAGCCACGGGCTCGTGACACGCGGTCATGAGAGAGTTACCTCGCGTTCCATTGCTTTTCTACAGACAAAGGAATTCTCCGGTTGGGACATTATTGAAGATTTATGTTAAAACATCCTAAAGATTGATTCTATACTTCGTTTGATATGTTTCTACGACCAGTAATATAACTTTTTGGACTTTTCATCCGACATTTCCGCTGGACCTGCACGTTTGTTTCCCAAACACCCTAACAAAAGAAGGTATAAAAGAAGGTGCATTCTGATGAAGAACATCAAAGATAAGTGAATATTTATAATGCTATTTCTGACTAATGTTGACTACACAACATGGTGGATATCTCTTTAGCTGCTTTGGTCTCTGAGCGCCGTCTCAGATTATTGCATGGTTTGCTTCTTCTGTAAAGTTTTTTTGAAATCTGACACAGCGGTTGCATTAAGGAGAAGTGGATCTAAAATTCCATGCATAACACTTGTATCTTTAATCAATGTTTATTATGAGTATTTCTGTAAATTGATGTGGCTCTCTGCAAAATCACCGCATGTTTTGGAACTACTGAACTTAACACGTCAATGTAAAATGCAATTTTTGGATATAAATATGAACTTTATCGAACTAAACATGCATGTATTGTGTAACATGAAGTCCTACGAGTGTCATCTGATGAAGATCATCAAAGGTTAGTGATGAATTTTATCTCTATTTGTGCTTTTTGTGACTCCTCTCTTTGGCTGGAAAAATGGCTGTGTTTTTCGGTGACTTGGTGGTGACCTAACATAATCGTTTGTGGAGCATTCGCTGTAAAGCATTTTTTTAATCAGACACTGACTGGATTAACGAGAATTGCATCTTTAAAATGGTGCCTAATACTTGTTTGGTTGAGAAATTAGATTTATGAGATTTCTGTTGTTCAAATTTGGAGCCCCGCTAGCAGAACCCCGTTCCCAGACAGGTTAAACTGATAACTACAGATATGTAGAATGATTTGGCAACGGAACTGTGTGTGCCTGTCTGCATACGAGTGTGTGTGTGTGTGTGTGTGTGTGTGTGTGTGTGTGTCCTCACCTCTGCAGATCTGCACCAGTCCCACAGCTATGATGAGTCCCAGAGCCAGCAGCTTGGCCACTGTGAACACATCCTGGATCCTGGTGGCCCAGCGCACGCTGGAACAGTTTACCCACGTCAGGAACACTGGGACAGAGAGACAGAGAGGTGACTAACCATGTACTCTAACCCAGGAACACTGGGGCAGAGAGACAGAGAGGTGACTAACCATGTACTCTAACCCAGGAACACTGGGACATAGAGACAGAGAGTTGACTAACCATGTACTCTAACCCAGGAACACTGGGGCAGAGAGACAGAGAGGTGATTAACTATGTACTCTAACCCAGGAACACTGGGACAGAGAGACAGAGAGTTGACTAACCATGTACTCTAACCCAGGAATACTGAGACAGAGAGACAGAGAGGTGACTAACCATGTACTCTAACCCAGGAACACTGGGACAGAGAGACAGAGAGTTGACTAACCATGTACTCTAACCCAGGAACACTGAGACAGAGAGACAGAGAGTTGACTAACCATGTACTCTAACCCAGGAACACTGGGACAGAGAGACAGAGAGGTGACAAACCATGTACACTCTAACCCAGGAACACTGGGACAGAGAGACAGAGAGTTGACTAACCATGTACTCTAACCCAGGAACACTGGGACAGAGAGACAGAGAGGTGACAAACCATGTACACTCTAACCCAGGAACACTGGGACAGAGAGACAGAGAGTTGACTAACCATGTACTCTAACCCAGGAACACTGAGACAGAGAGGTGACTAACCATGTACTCTAACCCAGGAACACTGGGACAGAGAGAGGTGACTAACCATTTACTCTAACCCAGGAACACTGGGACAGAGAGGTGACTAACCATGTACTCTAACCCAGGAACACTGGGACAGAGAGACAGAGAGCTGACTAACCATGTACTCTAACCCTGGAACCCTGGGACAGAGAGGCAGAGAGGTGACTAACCATGTACTCTAACCCAGGAACCCTGGGACAGAGAGGCAGAGAGGTGACTAACCATGTACTCTAACCCAGGAACACTGGGACAGAGAGGTGACTAACTGTGTACTCTAACCCAGGAACACTGGGACAGAGAGACAGAGAGGTGACTAACCATTTACTCTAACCCAGGAACACTGGGACAGAGAGACAGAGAGGTGACTAACCATTTACTCTAACCCAGGAACACTGGGTCATAGTGATTCCTTTACGTCTGTCCCTCATGTTAAGGTCAACCCTGTTACTCTGTCCCTCATGTTAAGGTCAACCCTGTTATTCTGTCCCTCATGTTAAGGTCGACCCTGTTATTCTGTCCCTCGTGTTATTAAGGTCAACCCTGTTACTCTGTCCCTCATGTTAAGGTCAACCCTGTTATTCTGTCCCTCATGGTCAACCCTGTTCTTCTGTCCCTCATGTTAAGGTCAACCCTGTTACTCTGTCCCTCATGTTAAGGTCAACCCTGTTACTCTGTCCCTCATGTTAAGGTCAACTCTGTTACTCTGTCCCTCATGTTAAGGTCAACCCTGTTATTCTGTCCCTCATGGTCAACCCTGTTACTCTGTCCCTCATGTTAAGGTCAACCCTGTTACTCTGTCCCTCATGTTAAGGTCAACCCTGTTACTCTGTCCCTCATGTTAAGGTCATCCCTGTTCTTCTGTCCCTCATGTTAAGGTCAACCCTGTTATTCTGTCCCTCATGGTCAACCCTGTTATTCTGTCCCACATGGTCAACCCTGTTACTCTGTCCCTCATGTTAAGGTCAACCCTGTTTTTCTGTCCCTCATGTTAAGGTCAACCCTGTTATTCTGTCCTTCATGGTCAACCCTGTTATTCTGTCCATCATGTTAAGGTCAACCCTGTTATTCTGTCCCTCATGTTAAGGTCAACCCTGTTACTCTGTCCCTCATGTTAAGGTCAACCCTGTTACTCTGTCCCTCATGTTAAGGTCAACCCTGTTGGGCTAGGCATGTTCCACCAACAACAACACATAATGTATATAGACAGGCTAGGCAGGTTCCACCAACAACACATAATGTATAGAGACAGGCTAGGCATGTTCCACCAACAACAACACATAATGTATAGAGACAGGCTAGGCATGTTCCACCAACAACACATAATGTATATAGACAGGCTAGGCATGTTCCACCAACAACAACACATAATGTATAGAGACAGGCTAGGCAGGTTCCACCAACAACAACACATAATGTATATAGACAGGCTAGGCATGTTCCACCAACAACACATAATGTATAGAGACAGGCTAGGCATGTTCTACCAACAACACATAATGTATATAGACAGGCTAGGCATGTTCTACCAACAACACATAATGTATATAGACAGGCTAGGCATGTTCCACCAACAACAACACATAATGTATAGAGACAGGCTAGGCATGTTCTACCAACAACACATAATGTATATAGACAGGCTAGGCAGGTTCTACCAACAACACATAATGTATATAGACAGGCTAGGCATGTTCTACCAACAACAACACATAATGTGTGTCTCTCCCTGTTGCACACATCAAGCTTCAATTCCACCTGTCTGAAGGGTATTTATGGCTGATTTAAGATAAAATTGTCAACCCTGTTACGGTCAACCCTGTTACAGTCAACCCTGTTACAGTCAACCCTGTTACGGTCAACCCTGTTACAGTCAATCCTGTTATGGTCAACCCTGTTACGGTCAACCCTGTTACGGTCAACCATGTTACAGTCAACCTTGTTACGGTCAACCCTGTAACAGTCAACCCTGTTACAGTCAACCCTGGTACGGTCAACCCTCTTTACGGTCAACCCTGTTTACGGTCAACCCTGTTTACAGTCAACCCTGTTTACAGTCAACCCTGTTACAGTCAACCCTGTTACGGTCAACCCTGTTACAGTCAACCCTGTTACAGTCAACCCTCTTACAGTCAACCCTGTTACAGTCAACCCTGGTACAGTCAACCCTGTTACAGTCAACCCTGTTACGGTCAACCCTGGTACGGTCAACCCTCTTTACGGTCAACCCTGTTTACGGTCAACCCTGGTACAGTCAACCCTGTTTACAGTCAATCCTGGTACAGTCAACCCTGTTACAGTCAACCCTGTTACAGTCAACCCTGACACAGTCAACCCTGACACAGTCAACCCTGTTTATAGGCAACCTTGTTACAGTCAACCCTGGTACAGTCAATCCTGATACAGTCAACCCTTGGTACAGTCAACCCTGTTTATAGTCAAACCTGGTACAGTCAACCCTGTTTATAGTCAACCCTGTTACAGTCAAGGCTGTATGGTCCTGGTACAGGCTGTATGGTCTGGTACAAGCTGTATGGTCTGGTACAGGCTGTATGGTCTGCTACAGGCTGTATGGTAAGGCTGTATGGTCTGGTACAGGCTGTATGGTCCTGGTACAGGCTGTATGGTCTGGTACAGGCTGTATGGTAAGGCTGTATGGTCTGGTACAGGCTGTATGGTCCTGGTACAGGCTGTATGGTCTGGTACAGGCTGTATGGTCTGGTACAGGCTGTATGGTAAGGCTGTATGGTCTGGTACAGGCTGTATGGTAAGGCTGTATGGTAAGGCTGTATGGTCTGGTACAGGCTGTATGGTCTGGTAAGGCTGTATGATCCTGGTACAGGCTGTATGGTCTGGTACAGGCTGTATGGTCTGGTACAGGCTGTCTGGTCTGGTACAGGCTGTATGGTCTGGTACAGGCTGTATGGTAAGGCTGTATGGTCTGGTACAGGCTGTATGGTCTGGTACAGGCTGTATGGTCTGCTACAGGCTGTATGGTCTGGTACAGGCTGTATGGTCTGGTACAGGCTGTATGGTCCTGGTACAGGCTGTATGGTAAGGCTGTATGGTCTGGTACAGGCTGTATGGTCTGGTACAGGCTGTATGGTCTGCTACAGGCTGTATGGTCTGGTACAGGCTGTATGGTCTGGTACAGGCTGTATGGTCTGGTACAGGCTGTATGGTAAGGCTGTATGGTCTGGTACAGGCTGTATGGTCTGGTACAGGCTGTATGGAAAGGCTGTATGGTAAGGCTGTATGGTCTGGTACAGGCTGTATGGTCTGGTACAGGCTGTATGGTCCTGGTACAGGCTGTATGGTAAGGCTGTATGGTAAGGCTGTATGGTCTGGTACAGGCTGTATGGTCTGCTACAGGCTGTATGGTCCTGGTACAGGCTGTATGGTCTGGTACAGCCTGTATGGTCTGGTACAGGCTGTATGGTCTGGTACAGGCTGTATGATCCTGGTACAGGCTGTATGGTCTGGTACAGGCTGTATGATCTGGTACAGGCTGTATGGTAAGGCTGTATGGTAAGGCTGTATGGTCTGGTACAGGCTGTATGGTCTGGTACAGGCTGTATGGTCCTGGTACAGGCTGTATGGTAAGGCTGTATGGTCTGGTACAGGCTGTATGGTCTGGTACAGGCTGTATGGTCTGGTACAGGCTGTATGGTCCTGGTACAGGCTGTATGGTAAGGCTGTATGGTCTGGTACAGGCTGTATGGTCTGGTACAGGCTGTATGATCTGGTACAGGCTGTATGGTAAGGCTGTATGGTAAGGCTGTATGGTCTGGTACAGGCTGTATGGTCTGGTACAGGCTGTATGGTCCTGGTACAGGCTGTATGGTAAGGCTGTATGGTCTGGTACAGGCTGTATGGTCTGGTACAGGCTGTATGGTCTGGTACAGGCTGTATGGTCTGATACAGGCTGTAGGGTCTGGTACAGGCTGTATGGTCTGGTACAGGCTGTATGATCCTGGTACAGGCTGTATGGTCCTGGTACAGGCTGTATGGTCTGGTACAGGCTGTATGGTCTGGTACAGGCTGTAGGGTCTGGTACAGGCTGTATGGTCTGGTACAGGCTGTATGGTAAGGCTGTATGGTCTGGTACAGGCTGTATGGTCTGGTACAGGCTGTAGGGTCTGGTACAGGCTGTATGATCCTGGTACAGGCTGTATGGTCTGGTACAGGCTGTATGGTCTGGTACAGGCTGTATGGTAAGGCTGTATGGTCTGGTACAGGCTGTATGGTCTGCTACAGGCTGTATGGTCTGCTACAGGCTGTATGGTCTGCTACATGCTGTATGGTCTGGTACAGGCTGTATGGTCCTGGTACAGGCTGTATGGTCTGGTACAGGCTGTATGGTCTGGTACAGGCTGTATGGTCTGCTACAGGCTGTATGGTCCTGGTACAGGCTGTATGGTCTGGTACAGGCTGTATGGTCTGGTACAGGCTGTATGGTCTGGTACAGGCTGTATGGTCTGCTACAGGCTGTATGGTCCTGGTACAGGCTGTATGGTCTGGTACAGGCTGTATGGTCTGCTACAGGCTGTATGATCCTGGTACAGGCTGTATGGTCTGGTACAGGCTGTCTGGTAAGGTTGTATGGTCCTGGTACAGGCTGTATGGTCTGGTACAGGCTGTATGGTCTGGTACAGGCTGTATGGTCCTGGTACAGGCGTTCTGGTCTGGTACAGGCTGTATGGTCTGGTACAGGCTGTATGGTAAGGCTGTATGGTCTGGTACAGGCTGTATGGTCCTGGTACAGGCTGTATGGTCTGGTACAGGCTGTATGGTCCTGGTACAGGCTGTATGGTAAGGCTGTATGGTCTGGTACAGGCTGTAGGGTCTGGTACAGGCTGTATGGTCTGGTACAGGCTGTATGGTAAGGCTGTATGGTCCTGGTACAGGCTGTATGGTCTGGTACAGGCTGTATGGTCTGGTACAGGCTGTATGGTCTGGTACAGGCTGTATGGTCCTGGTACAGGCTGTATGGTCTGGTACCGGCTGTATGGTCTGGTACAGGCTGTATGGTAAGGCTGTATGGTCCTGGTACAGGCTGTATGGTCTGGTACAGGCTGTATGGTCCTGGTACAGGCTGTATGGTCTGGTACAGGCTGTATGGTAAGGCTGTATGGTCCTGGTACAGGCTGTATGGTCTGCTACAGGCTGTATGGTAAGGCTGTATGGTCCTGGTACAGGCTGTATGGTCTGGTACAGGCTGTATGGTCTGGTACAGGCTGTCTGGTCTGGTACAGGCTGTATGGTCTGGTACAGGCTGTATGGTCTGGTACAGGCTGTATGGTCTGGTACAGGCTGTATGGTAAGGCTGTATGGTCTGGTACAGGCTGTATGGTCCTGGTACAGGCTGTATGGTCTGGTACAGGCTGTATGGTCTGGTACAGGCTGTATGGTAAGGCTGTATGGTCTGGTACAGGCTGTATGGTAAGGCTGTATGGTCTGGTACAGGCTGTATGGTCTGGTACAGGCTGTATGGTCTGGTACAGGCTGTATGGTCTGGTACAGGCTGTATGGTCCTGGTACAGGCTGTATGGTCTGGTACAGGCTGTATGGTTTGGTAAAGGCTGTATGGTAAGGCTGTATGGTCCTGGTACAGGCTGTATGGTCCTGGTACAGGCTGTATGGTCTGGTACAGGCTGTATGGTCTGGTACAGGCTGTATGGTAAGGCTGTATGGTCTGGTACAGGCTGTATGGTCTGGTACAGGCTGTATGGTCTGGTACAGGCTGTATGGTCTGGTACAGGCTGTATGGTCCTGGTACAGGCTGTATGGTCTGGTACAGGCTGTATGGTTTGGTAAAGGCTGTATGGTAAGGCTGTATGGTCCTGGTACAGGCTGTATGGTCCTGGTACAGGCTGTATGGTCTGGTACAGGCTGTATGGTCTGGTACAGGCTGTATGGTAAGGCTGTATGGTCTGGTACAGGCTGTATGGTCTGCTACAGGCTGTATGGTCTGCTACAGGCTGTATGGTCTGCTACATGCTGTATGGTCTGGTACAGGCTGTATGGTCCTGGTACAGGCTGTATGGTCTGGTACAGGCTGTATGGTCTGGTACAGGCTGTATGGTCTGCTACAGGCTGTATGGTCCTGGTACAGGCTGTATGGTCTGGTACAGGCTGTATGGTCTGGTACAGGCTGTATGGTCTGGTACAGGCTGTATGGTCTGCTACAGGCTGTATGGTCCTGGTACAGGCTGTATGGTCTGGTACAGGCTGTATGGTCTGCTACAGGCTGTATGATCCTGGTACAGGCTGTATGGTCTGGTACAGGCTGTCTGGTAAGGTTGTATGGTCCTGGTACAGGCTGTATGGTCTGGTACAGGCTGTATGGTCTGGTACAGGCTGTATGGTCCTGGTACAGGCGTTCTGGTCTGGTACAGGCTGTATGGTCTGGTACAGGCTGTATGGTAAGGCTGTATGGTCTGGTACAGGCTGTATGGTCCTGGTACAGGCTGTAGGGTCTGGTACAGGCTGTATGGTCCTGGTACAGGCTGTATGGTAAGGCTGTATGGTCTGGTACAGGCTGTAGGGTCTGGTACAGGCTGTATGGTCTGGTACAGGCTGTATGGTAAGGCTGTATGGTCCTGGTACAGGCTGTATGGTCTGGTACAGGCTGTATGGTCTGGTACAGGCTGTATGGTCTGGTACAGGCTGTATGGTCCTGGTACAGGCTGTATGGTCTGGTACAGGCTGTATGGTCTGGTACAGGCTGTATGGTAAGGCTGTATGGTCCTGGTACAGGCTGTATGGTCTGGTACAGGCTGTATGGTCCTGGTACAGGCTGTATGGTCTGGTACAGGCTGTATGGTAAGGCTGTATGGTCCTGGTACAGGCTGTATGGTCTGCTACAGGCTGTATGGTAAGGCTGTATGGTCCTGGTACAGGCTGTATGGTCTGGTACAGGCTGTATGGTCTGGTACAGGCTGTCTGGTCTGGTACAGGCTGTATGGTCTGGTACAGGCTGTATGGTCTGGTACAGGCTGTATGGTCTGGTACAGGCTGTATGGTAAGGCTGTATGGTCTGGTACAGGCTGTATGGTCCTGGTACAGGCTGTATGGTCTGGTACAGGCTGTATGGTCTGGTACAGGCTGTATGGTAAGGCTGTATGGTCTGGTACAGGCTGTATGGTAAGGCTGTATGGTCTGGTACAGGCTGTATGGTCTGGTACAGGCTGTATGGTCTGGTACAGGCTGTATGGTCTGGTACAGGCTGTATGGTCCTGGTACAGGCTGTATGGTCTGGTACAGGCTGTATGGTTTGGTAAAGGCTGTATGGTAAGGCTGTATGGTCCTGGTACAGGCTGTATGGTCTGGTACAGGCTGTATGGTCTGGTACAGGCTGTATGGTCCTGGTACAGGCTGTATGGTCTGGTACAGGCTGTATGGTAAGGCTGTATGGTCCTGGTACAGGCTGTATGCTCTGGTACAGGCTGAATGGTAAGGCTGTATGGTCTGGTACCAGGCTGTATGGTCTGGTACAGGCTGTATGGTCTGGTACAGGCTGTATGGTAAGGCTGTATGGTCTGGTACAGGCTGTATGGTCTGATACAGGCTGTAGGGTCTGGTACAGGCTGTATGGTCTGGTACAGGCTGTATGATCCTGGTACAGGCCGTATGGTCCTGGTACAGGCTGTATGGTCTGGTACAGGCTGTATGGTCTGGTACAGGCTGTAGGGTCTGGTACAGGCTGTATGGTCTGGTACAGGCTGTATGGTAAGGCTGTATGGTCTGGTACAGGCTGTATGGTCTGGTACAGGCTGTAGGGTCTGGTACAGGCTGTATGGTCTGCTACAGGCTGTATGGTCCTGGTACAGGCTGTATGGTCTGGTACAGGCTGTATGGTCTGCTACAGGCTGTATGATCCTGGTACAGGCTGTATGGTCTGGTACAGGCTGTCTGGTAAGGTTGTATGGTCCTGGTACAGGCTGTAGGGTCTGGTACAGGCTGTATGGTCTGCTACAGGCTGTATGGTCCTGGTACAGGCTGTATGGTCTGGTACAGGCTGTATGGTCTGCTACAGGCTGTATGATCCTGGTACAGGCTGTATGGTCTGGTACAGGCTGTCTGGTAAGGTTGTATGGTCCTGGTACAGGCTGTATGGTCTGGTACAGGCTGTATGGTCTGGTACAGGCTGTATGGTCCTGGTACAGGCGTTCTGGTCTGGTACAGGCTGTATGGTCTGGTACAGGCTGTATGGTAAGGCTGTATGGTCTGGTACAGGCTGTATGGTCCTGGTACAGGCTGTATGGTCTGGTACAGGCTGTATGGTCCTGGTACAGGCTGTATGGTAAGGCTGTATGGTCTGGTACAGGCTGTAGGGTCTGGTACAGGCTGTATGGTCTGGTACAGGCTGTATGGTAAGGCTGTATGGTCCTGGTACAGGCTGTATGGTCTGGTACAGGCTGTATGGTCTGGTACAGGCTGTATGGTCCTGGTACAGGCTGTATGGTCTGGTACAGGCTGTATGGTCTGGTACAGGCTGTATGGTAAGGCTGTATGGTCCTGGTACAGGCTGTATGGTCTGGTACATGCTGTATGGTCCTGGTACAGGCTGTATGGTCTGGTACAGGCTGTATGGTAAGGCTGTATGGTCCTGGTACAGGCTGTATGGTCTGCTACAGGCTGTATGGTAAGGCTGTATGGTCCTGGTACAGGCTGTATGGTCTGGTACAGGCTGTATGGTCTGGTACAGGCTGTCTGGTCTGGTACAGGCTGTATGGTCTGGTACAGGCTGTATGGTCTGGTACAGGCTGTATGGTAAGGCTGTATGGTCTGGTACAGGCTGTATGGTCCTGGTACAGGCTGTATGGTCTGGTACAGGCTGTATGGTCTGGTACAGGCTGTATGGTAAGGCTGTATGGTCTGGTACAGGCTGTATGGTAAGGCTGTATGGTCTGGTACAGGCTGTATGGTCTGGTACAGGCTGTATGGTCTGGTACAGGCTGTATGGTCTGGTACAGGCTGTATGGTCCTGGTACAGGCTGTATGGTAAGGCTGTATGGTCTGGTACAGGCTGTATGGTCTGGTACAGGCTGTATGGTCTGGTACAGGCTGTATGGTCTGATACAGGCTGTAGGGTCTGGTACAGGCTGTATGATCCTGGTACAGGCTGTATGGTCCTGGTACAGGCTGTATGGTCTGGTACAGGCTGTATGGTCTGGTACAGGCTGTAGGGTCTGGTACAGGCTGTATGGTCTGGTACAGGCTGTATGGTAAGGCTGTATGGTCTGGTACAGGCTGTATGGTCTGGTACAGGCTGTAGGGTCTGGTACAGGCTGTATGGTAAGGCTGTATGGTCCTGGTACAGGCTGTATGGTCTGCTACAGGCTGTATGGTAAGGCTGTATTGTCCTGGTACAGGCTGTATGGTCTGGTACAGGCTGTATGGTCTGGTACAGGCTGTCTGGTCTGGTACAGGCTGTATGGTCTGGTACAGGCTGTATGGTCTGGTACAGGCTGTATGGTAAGGCTGTATGGTCTGGTACAGGCTGTATGGTCCTGGTACAGGCTGTATGGTCTGGTACAGGCTGTATGGTCTGGTACAGGCTGTATGGTAAGGCTGTATGGTCTGGTACAGGCTGTATGGTAAGGCTGTATGGTCTGGTACAGGCTGTATGGTCTGGTACAGGCTGTATGGTCTGGTACAGGCTGTATGGTCTGGTACAGGCTGTATGGTCCTGGTACAGGCTGTATGGTCTGGTACAGGCTGTATGGTTTGGTAAAGGCTGTATGGTAAGGCTGTATGGTCCTGGTACAGGCTGTATGGTCTGGTACAGGCTGTATGGTCTGGTACAGGCTGTATGGTCCTGGTACAGGCTGTATGGTCTGGTACAGGCTGTATGGTAAGGCTGTATGGTCCTGGTACAGGCTGTATGGTCTGGTACAGGCTGTATGGTAAGGCTGTATGGTCTGGTACAGGCTGTATGGTCTGGTACAGGCTGTATGGTCTGGTACAGGCTGTATGGTAAGGCTGTATGGTCTGGTACAGGCTGTATGGTCTGGTACAGGCTGTATGATCCTGGTACAGGCTGTATGGTCCTGGTACAGGCTGTATGGTCTGGTACAGGCTGTATGGTCTGGTACAGGCTGTAGGGTCTGGTACAGGCTGTATGGTCTGGTACAGGCTGTATGGTAAGGCTGTATGGTCTGGTACAGGCTGTATGGTCTGGTACAGGCTGTAGGGTCTGGTACAGGCTGTATGATCCTGGTACAGGCTGTATGGTCTGGTACAGGCTGTATGGTCTGGTACAGGCTGTATGGTAAGGCTGTATGGTCTGGTACAGGCTGTATGGTCTGCTACAGGCTGTATGGTCTGCTACAGGCTGTATGGTCTGCTACAGGCTGTATGGTCTGCAACAGGCTGTATGGTCTGGTACAGGCTGTATGGTCCTGGTACAGGCTGTATGGTCTGGTACATGCTGTATGGTCTGCTACAGGCTGTATGGTCCTGGTACAGGCTGTATGGTCTGTACAGGCTGTATGGTCTGGTACAGGCTGTATGGTCTGGTACAGGCTGTATGATCCTGGTACAGGCTGTATGGTCTGGTACAGGCTGTCTGGTAAGGTTGTATGGTCCTGGTACAGGCTGTATGGTCTGGTACAGGCTGTATGGTCTGGTACAGGCTGTATGGTCCTGGTACAGGCGTTCTGGTCTGGTACAGGCTGTATGGTCTGGTACAGGCTGTATGGTAAGGCTGTATGGTCTGGTACAGGCTGTATGGTCCTGGTACAGGCTGTATGATCTGGTACAGGCTGTATGGTCCTGGTACAGGCTGTATGGTAAGGCTGTATGGTCTGGTACAGGCTGTAGGGTCTGGTACAGGCTGTATGGTCTGGTACAGGCTGTATGGTAAGGCTGTATGGTCCTGGTACAGGCTGTATGGTCTGGTACAGGCTGTATGGTCTGGTACAGGCTGTATGGTCCTGGTACAGGCTGTATGGTCTGGTACAGGCTGTATGGTCTGGTACAGGCTGTATGGTAAGGCTGTATGGTCCTGGTACAGGCTGTATGGTCTGGTACAGGCTGTATGGTCCTGGTACAGGCTGTATGGTCTGGTACAGGCTGTATGGTAAGGCTGTATGGTCCTGGTACAGGCTGTATGGTCTGCTACAGGCTGTATGGTAAGGCTGTATGGTCCTGGTACAGGCTGTATGGTCTGGTACAGGCTGTATGGTCTGGTACAGGCTGTCTGGTCTGGTACAGGCTGTATGGTCTGGTACAGGCTGTATGGTCTGGTACAGGCTGTCTGGTCTGGTACAGGCTGTATGGTCCTGGTACAGGCTGTATGGTCTGGTACAGTATGGTCTGGCAGGCTGTATGGTTAAGGCTGTATGGTCTGGTACAGGCTGTATGGTAAGGCTGTATGGTCTGGTACAGGCTGTATGGTCTGGTACAGGCTGTATGGTCTGGTACAGGCTGTATGGTCTGGTACAGGCTGTATGGTCCTGGTACAGGCTGTATGGTAAGGCTGTATGGTCTGGTACAGGCTGTATGGTCTGGTACAGGCTGTATGGTCTGGTACAGGCTGTATGGTCTGATACAGGCTGTAGGGTCTGGTACAGGCTGTATGATCCTGGTACAGGCTGTATGGTCCTGGTACAGGCTGTATGGTCTGGTACAGGCTGTATGGTCTGGTACAGGCTGTAGGGTCTGGTACAGGCTGTATGGTCTGGTACAGGCTGTATGGTAAGGCTGTATGGTCTGGTACAGGCTGTATGGTCTGGTACAGGCTGTAGGGTCTGGTACAGGCTGTATGGTAAGGCTGTATGGTCCTGGTACAGGCTGTATGGTCTGCTACAGGCTGTATGGTAAGGCTGTATTGTCCTGGTACAGGCTGTATGGTCTGGTACAGGCTGTATGGTCTGGTACAGGCTGTCTGGTCTGGTACAGGCTGTATGGTCTGGTACAGGCTGTATGGTCTGGTACAGGCTGTATGGTAAGGCTGTATGGTCTGGTACAGGCTGTATGGTCCTGGTACAGGCTGTATGGTCTGGTACAGGCTGTATGGTCTGGTACAGGCTGTATGGTAAGGCTGTATGGTCTGGTACAGGCTGTATGGTAAGGCTGTATGGTCTGGTACAGGCTGTATGGTCTGGTACAGGCTGTATGGTCTGGTACAGGCTGTATGGTCCTGGTACAGGCTGTATGGTCTGGTACAGGCTGTATGGTTTGGTAAAGGCTGTATGGTAAGGCTGTATGGTCCTGGTACAGGCTGTATGGTCTGGTACAGGCTGTATGGTCTGGTACAGGCTGTATGGTCCTGGTACAGGCTGTATGGTCTGGTACAGGCTGTATGGTAAGGCTGTATGGTCCTGGTACAGGCTGTATGGTCTGGTACAGGCTGTATGGTAAGGCTGTATGGTCTGGTACAGGCTGTATGGTCTGATACAGGCTGTAGGGTCTGGTACAGGCTGTATGGTCTGGTACAGGCTGTATGATCCTGGTACAGGCTGTATGGTCCTGGTACAGGCTGTATGGTCTGGTACAGGCTGTATGGTCTGGTACAGGCTGTAGGGTCTGGTACAGGCTGTATGGTCTGGTACAGGCTGTATGGTAAGGCTGTATGGTCTGGTACAGGCTGTATGGTCTGGTACAGGCTGTAGGGTCTGGTACAGGCTGTATGATCCTGGTACAGGCTGTATGGTCTGGTACAGGCTGTATGGTCTGGTACAGGCTGTATGGTAAGGCTGTATGGTCTGGTACAGGCTGTATGGTCTGCTACAGGCTGTATGGTCTGCTACAGGCTGTATGGTCTGCTACAGGCTGTATGGTCTGCAACAGGCTGTATGGTCTGGTACAGGCTGTATGGTCCTGGTACAGGCTGTATGGTCTGGTACAGGCTGTATGGTCTGGTACATGCTGTATGGTCTGCTACAGGCTGTATGGTCCTGGTACAGGCTGTATGGTCTGGTACAGGCTGTATGGTCTGGTACAGGCTGTATGGTCTGGTACAGGCTGTATGGTCTGCTACAGGCTGTATGGTCCTGGTACAGGCTGTATGGTCTGCTACAGGCTGTATGATCCTGGTACAGGCTGTATGGTCTGGTACAGGCTGTCTGGTAAGGTTGTATGGTCCTGGTACAGGCTGTATGGTCTGGTACAGGCTGTATGGTCCTGGTACAGGCGTTCTGGTCTGGTACAGGCTGTATGGTCTGGTACAGGCTGTATGGTAAGGCTGTATGGTCTGGTACAGGCTGTATGGTCCTGGTACAGGCTGTATGGTCTGGTACAGGCTGTATGGTCCTGGTACAGGCTGTATGGTAAGGCTGTATGGTCTGGTACAGGCTGTAGGGTCTGGTACAGGCTGTATGGTCTGGTACAGGCTGTATGGTAAGGCTGTATGGTCCTGGTACAGGCTGTATGGTCTGGTACAGGCTGTATGGTCTGGTACAGGCTGTATGGTCCTGGTACAGGCTGTATGGTCTGGTACAGGCTGTATGGTCTGGTACAGGCTGTATGGTAAGGCTGTATGGTCCTGGTACAGGCTGTATGGTCTGGTACAGGCTGTATGGTCCTGGTACAGGCTGTATGGTCTGGTACAGGCTGTATGGTAAGGCTGTATGGTCCTGGTACAGGCTGTATGGTCTGCTACAGGCTGTATGGTAAGGCTGTATGGTCCTGGTACAGGCTGTATGGACTGGTACAGGCTGTATGGTCTGGTACAGGCTGTCTGGTCTGGTACAGGCTGTATGGTCTGGTACAGGCTGTATGGTCCTGGTACAGGCTGTATGGTCTGGTACAGGCTGTATGGTCTGGTACAGGCTGTATGGTAAGGCTGTATGGTCTGGTACAGGCTGTATGGTAAGGCTGTATGGTCTGGTACAGGCTGTATGGTCTGGTACAGGCTGTATGGTCTGGTACAGGCTGTATGGTCTGGTACAGGCTGTATGGTCCTGGTACAGGCTGTATGGTAAGGCTGTATGGTCTGGTACAGGCTGTATGGTCTGGTACAGGCTGTATGGTCTGGTACAGGCTGTATGGTCTGATACAGGCTGTAGGGTCTGGTACAGGCTGTATGATCCTGGTACAGGCTGTATGGTCCTGGTACAGGCTGTATGGTCTGGTACAGGCTGTATGGTCTGGTACAGGCTGTAGGGTCTGGTACAGGCTGTATGGTCTGGTACAGGCTGTATGGTAAGGCTGTATGGTCTGGTACAGGCTGTATGGTCTGGTACAGGCTGTAGGGTCTGGTACAGGCTGTATGATCCTGGTACAGGCTGTATGGTCTGGTACAGGCTGTATGGTCTGGTACAGGCTGTAAGGCTGTATGGTCTGGTACAGGCTGTATGGTCTGCTACAGGCTGTATGGTCTGCTACAGGCTGTATGGTCTGCTACAGGCTGTATGGTCTGGTACAGGCTGTATGGTCTGCTACAGGCTGTATGGTCTGGTACAGGCTGTATGGTCCTGGTACAGGCTGTATGGTCTGGTACAGGCTGTATGGTCTGGTACAGGCTGTATGGTCTGCTACAGGCTGTATGGTCCTGGTACAGGCTGTATGGTCTGGTACAGGCTGTATGGTCTGGTACAGGCTGTATGGTCTGCTACAGGCTGTATGGTCCTGGTACAGGCTGTATGGTCTGGTACAGGCTGTATGGTCTGCTACAGGCTGTATGATCCTGGTACAGGCTGTATGGTCTGGTACAGGCTGTCTGGTAAGGTTGTATGGTCCTGGTACAGGCTGTATGGTCTGGTACAGGCTGTATGGTCTGATACAGGCTGTATGGTCCTGGTACAGGCGTTCTGGTCTGGTACAGGCTGTATGGTCTGGTACAGGCTGTATGGTAAGGCTGTATGGTCTGGTACAGGCTGTATGGTCCTGGTACAGGCTGTATGGTCTGGTACAGGCTGTATGATCCTGGTACAGGCTGTATGGTAAGGCTGTATGGTCTGGTACAGGCTGTAGGGTCTGGTACAGGCTGTATGGTCTGGTACAGGCTGTATGGTAAGGCTGTATGGTCCTGGTACAGGCTGTATGGTCTGGTACAGGCTGTATGGTCTGGTACAGGCTGTATGGTCTGGTACAGGCTGTATGGTCTGGTACAGGCTGTATGGTCCTGGTACAGGCTGTATGGTCTGGTACAGGCTGTATGGTCTGGTACAGGCTGTATGGTAAGGCTGTATGGTCCTGGTACAGGCTGTATGGTCTGGTACAGGCTGTATGGTCCTGGTACAGGCTGTATGGTCTGGTACAGGCTGTATGGTAAGGCTGTATGGTCCTGGTACAGGCTGTATGGTCTGCTACAGGCTGTATGGTAAGGCTGTATGGTCCTGGTACAGGCTGTATGGTCTGGTACAGGCTGTATGGTCTGGTACAGGCTGTCTGGTCTGGTACAGGCTTTATGGTCTGGTACAGGCTGTATGGTCTGGTACAGGCTGTATGGTAAGGCTGTATGGTCTGGTACAGGCTGTATGGTCCTGGTACAGGCTGTATGGTCTGGTACAGGCTGTATGGTCTGGTACAGGCTGTATGGTAAGGCTGTATGGTCTGGTACAGGCTGTATGGTAAGGCTGTATGGTCTGGTACAGGCTGTATGGTCTGGTACAGGCTGTATGGTCTGGTACAGGCTGTATGGTCCTGGTACAGGCTGTATGGTCTGGTACAGGCTGTATGGTTTGGTAAAGGCTGTATGGTAAGGCTGTATGGTCCTGGTACAGGCTGTATGGTCTGGTACAGGCTGTATGGTCTGGTACAGGCTGTATGGTCCTGGTACAGGCTGTATGGTCTGGTACAGGCTGTATGGTAAGGCTGTATGGTCCTGGTACAGGCTGTATGGTCTGGTACAGGCTGTATGGTAAGGCTGTATGGTCTGGTACAGGCTGTATGGTAAGGCTGTATGGTAAGGCTGTATGGTCTGGTACAGGCTGTATGGTCTGATACAGGCTGTAGGGTCTGGTACAGGCTGTATGGTCTGGTACAGGCTGTATGATCCTGGTACAGGCTGTATGGTCCTGGTACAGGCTGTATGGTAAGGCTGTATGGTCCTGGTACAGGCTGTATGGTCTGCTACAGGCTGTATGGTCTGGTACAGGCTGTATGGTAAGGCTGTATGGTCTGGTACAGGCTGTATGGTCTGGTACAGGCTGTAGGGTCTGGTACAGGCTGTATGATCCTGGTACAGGCTGTATGGTCTGGTACAGGCTGTATGGTCTGGTACAGGCTGTATGGTAAGGCTGTATGGTCTGGTACAGGCTGTATGGTCTGCTACAGGCTGTATGGTCTGCTACAGGCTGTATGGTCTGCTACAGGCTGTATGGTCTGGTACAGGCTGTATGGTCTGCTACAGGCTGTATGGTCTGGTACAGGCTGTATGGTCCTGGTACAGGCTGTATGGTCTGGTACAGGCTGTATGGTCTGGTACATGCTGTATGGTCTGCTACAGGCTGTATGGTCCTGGTACAGGCTGTATGGTCTGGTACAGGCTGTATGGTCTGGTACAGGCTGTATGGTCTGGTACAGGCTGTATGGTCTGCTACAGGCTGTATGGTCCTGGTACAGGCTGTATGGTCTGGTACAGGCTGTATGGTCTGCTACAGGCTGTATGATCCTGGTACAGGCTGTATGGTCTGGTACAGGCTGTCTGGTAAGGTTGTATGGTCCTGGTACAGGCTGTATGGTCTGGTACAGGCTGTATGGTCTGGTACAGGCTGTATGGTCCTGGTACAGGCGTTCTGGTCTGGTACAGGCTGTATGGTCTGGTACAGGCTGTATGGTAAGGCTGTATGGTCTGGTACAGGCTGTATGGTCCTGGTACAGGCTGTATGGTCTGGTACAGGCTGTATGGTCCTGGTACAGGCTGTATGGTAAGGCTGTATGGTCTGGTACAGGCTGTAGGGTCTGGTACAGGCTGTATGGTCTGGTACAGGCTGTATGGTAAGGCTGTATGGTCCTGGTACAGGCTGTATGGTCTGGTACAGGCTGTATGGTCTGGTACAGGCTGTATGGTCCTGGTACAGGCTGTATGGTCTGGTACAGGCTGTATGGTAAGGCTGTATGGTCCTGGTACAGGCTGTATGGTCTGGTACAGGCTGTATGGTCCTGGTACAGGCTGTATGGTCTGGTACAGGCTGTATGGTAAGGCTGTATGGTCCTGGTACAGGCTGTATGGTCTGCTACAGGCTGTATGGTAAGGCTGTATGGTCCTGGTACAGGCTGTATGGTCTGGTACAGGCTGTATGGTCTGGTACAGGCTGTATGGTCTGCTACAGGCCCGTCAAAATAAAAATTGGGGTTCCACCGTACTGATGAAACATGAGCTCATTACAATAATTAAACAAAATGTCAAACTGTAAGGCCATTACACCACTCTATCATTACCGCATGACAGACGCTCTCTCTCTCTCTCTCTCTCTCTCTCTCTCTCTCTCTCTCCTCTCTTCCCTCTCTCCTCTCTTCCCTCTCTCCTCTCTTCCCTCTCTCCTCTCTTCCCTCTCTCCTCTCCTTTTCTGTCGATCTGGAACGACACAAGTGGAATCACAAGTTCCATTGCAGGAAGTGAGTGAGTTTAGAGGGAGGGGCACGACGTGGCTAATCAGAACAGCATGGCTGGGCTGGCAGAGGGCCTGTCTGGTGTCTCGTATCCCTCCAGTCAGAGGGCTCTATTTCATCTGCTGCATGGTGGTGATACACCCAGTAGACACACATTAAACTGAACTGAAACAGAGTTTCAACTTGGCCTAGTATTGAATCAGCTGTGTTTCTGTAGGTGTAGGCTGGTCTCGGGTCAGTTTCCTTCTCCATTTTCCCCCCTCTAATGGGTTACGGTTGGAGGAATCTGATCCTAGATCTGTAGCTATCTATATCAGTGTAGTGTAGTCCCGTGTCAATGTGTTTAGTAACAGCAGCAGCAAGCTGGGACACAGCAGGTTGTCTGTCCCCAGGGAGAGGAGGGGGGCCCTGTCCCCAGGGAGAGGAGGGGGGCCCTGTCCCCAGGGAGAGGAGTGACCCACGCCTGTGATGACCTGGCCGAGCCACGAAACCTATCCAGATACGTCCTGAGGACTGTAGCTACTAGAGGAGGGGGCCCTGTCCCCAGGGAGAGGAGGGGGGCCCTGTCCCCAGGGAGAGGAGGGGGGCCCTGTCCCCAGGGAGAGGAGGTGGCCCTGTCCCCAGGGAGAGGAGGGGGCCCTGTCCCCAGGGAGAGGAGAGTGCACAGGGGTTACGGGGGAGAGGAGGGGGGCCCTGTCCCCAGGGAGAGGAGGGGGCCCTGTCCCCAGGGAGAGGAGGGGGGCCCTGTCCTCAGGGAGAGGAGGGTGCACAGGGGTTACGGGGGAGAGGAGGAGGTCCTGTCCCCAGGGAGAGGAGGGTGCACAGGGGTTACGGGGGGCAGGAGATGGCAGGAGAGGGTATGAGGGGGGCAGGAGGAGGCAGGAGAGGGTATGAGGGGACAGGAGAGGGGTAGAGGGGGGCAGGAGAGGGGTAGAGGGGGGAAGGAGGAGGCAGGAGAGGGTATGAGGAGGCAGGAGAGGGTATGAGGAGGCAGGAGAGGGGTAGAGGGGGAGGAGGAGGCAGGAGAGGGTATGAGGGGACAGGAGTGGGGTAGAGGGGGCAGGAGGAGGCAGGAGAGGGTATGAGGGGACAGGAGAGGGGTAGAGGGGGGCAGGAGTGGAGTAGAGGGGGGAAGGAGGAGGCAGGAGAGGGTATGAGGGGACAGGAGTGGGGTAGAGGGGGCAGGAGGAGGCAGGAGAGGGTATGAGGGGACAGGAGAGGGGTAGAGGGGGGCAGGAGAGGAGTAGAGGGGGGAAGGAGGAGGCAGGAGAGGGTATGAGGGGACAGGAGAGGGGTAGAGGGGAGTAGTGGGGGGCAGGAGAGGGGTAGAAGGGGGCAGGAGAGGGGTAGAGGGAGGCAGGAGAGGGGTAGAGGGAGGCAGGAGGGGGGTAGAGGGAGGCAGGAGGGGGGTAGAGGGAGGCAGGAGAGGGGTAGATGGGGGCAGGAGGAGTGCAGCAGTGGGGGAAGGAGAAGGGTAGAGGGGTGCAGGGGGTTTGGGACAGGCACCCCTCCCTCTACTTCATCCATCACAGTGCCGGCTCCCCAAAGAGAGTCTGTCAGTCCTCCTAACCCCCCAAAATAAACTGCTTCCGATGCAGACAAATAAAACCCAGGGAACAAGAAATGGCACCTGATTCCCTATATAGTGTACTACGATCCAAAGTAGTGCACTATATAGGGAATAGGGAGCCATAGGGCTCTGGTCTAAAGTAGTGCACTATATAGGGAATAGGGTGCCATAGGGCTCTGGGCTAAAGTAGTGCACTATATAGGGAATAGGACTCTGGTCTAAAGTAGTGCTCGATATAGGGAATAGGACTCTGGTCTAAAGTAGTGCACTATATAGGGAATAGGGCTCTGGTCTATAGTAGTACCACTATATAGGGAATAGGGCTCTGGTCTAAAGTAGTGCACTATATAGGGAATAGGGCTCTGGTCTAAAGTAGTGCACTATATAGGGAATAGGGCTCTGGTCTAAAGTAGTACCACTATATAGGGAATAGGGTGCCATAGGGCTCTGGTCTATAGTAGTACCACTATATAGGGAATAGGGTGCCATAGGGCTCTGGTCTAAAGTAGTGCACTATATAGGGAATAGGGTGCCATAGGGCTCTGGTCTATAGTAGTACAACTATATAGGGAATAGGGTGCCATAGGGCTCTGGTCTAAAGTAATGCACTATATAGGGGATAGGGTGCCATTTGGGAAAACCCTGGCCTTTAAGATAGCACCAGATTGTTGGCCCGTTGGCCCGGTGTCACAGCGGTGTGGTCCCATTAACCTCGTGGCACCGGGAAAGGGCATCAGACCGGGTCAGTGTACTGAAGGTTTACATTCCCTGTGACTTTGTGACCCACGCCTGTGATGACCTGGCCGAGCCACGAAACCTATCCAGATATAGTATATTATCTCAGTGACACAGACGTCCAGAGGACTGTAGCTACTAAGACATAGAGGCAGGGTAGTTAGAACCAGTGAGGACTGAGGAGTTGTAGCTACTAAGACAGAGACAGGGTAGTTAGAACCAGTGAGGACTGAGGCGTTGTAGTTACTAAGACATAGAGACAGGGTAGTTAGAACCAGTGAGGACTGAGGAGTTGTAGTTACTAAGACATAGAGACAGGGTAGTTAGAACCAGTGAGGACTGAGGAGTTATAATTACTAAGACATAGAGACAGGGTAGTTAGAGACAGTAGTAGCTACAACTGCTCAGTCCTCACTGAGTCTAACTACCCTGTCTCTATGTCTTCTACTGTAAGTCTCTCTGGATCAGAGAGTCTGTTACATGTGGAAATGATTGAGTGACTAGCAAATTACAACAAGTTATAAATATCTCTCTAAGGTAAGCAATGACTGAGATGATAATTGGGCGGCAGGTCGCCTAGTGGTTAGAGTGTTGGACTAGTAACCGAAAGGTTGCAAGGTACAAATCTGTCGTTCCTCCCCTGAACAGGCACTTAACCCTAGGCTGTCATTGAAAATAAGAATTTGTTCTTAACTGACTGATTAAATAAAGGTAAAAAATAATAATATGAGGAACTGATGAAGCACCACCCAGTTTAGACATCACACCTTGGGTATTCTACTACCACACCTTGGGTATTCTATTACCACACCTTGGGTATTCTACTACCACACCTTGGGTATTCTATTACCACACCTTGGGTATTCTACTACCACACCTTGGGTATTCTACTACCACACCTTGGGTATTCTACTACCACACCTTGGGTATTCTACTACCACACCTCTACTACCACACCTTGGGTATTCTACTACCACACCTTGGGTATTCTACTACCACACCTTGGGTATTCTACTACCACACCTTGGGTATTCTACTACCACACCTCTACTACCACACCTTGGGTATTCTACTACCACACCTTGGGTATTCTACTACCACACCTTGGGTATTCTACTACCACACCTTGGGTATTCTACTACCACACCTTGGGTATTCTACTACCACACCTCTACTACCACACCTTGGGTATTCTACTACCACACCTTGGGTATTCTACTACCACACCTTGGGTATTCTACTACCACACCTTGGGTATTCTACTACCACACCTTGGGTATTCTACTACCACACCTTGGGTATTCTACTACCACACCTTGGGTATTCTACTACCACACCTTGGGTATTCTACTACCACACCTTGGGTATTCTACTACCACACCTTGGGTATTCTACTACCACACCTCTACTACCACACATTGGGTGTTCTACTACCACACCTCTACTACCACACCTTGGGTATTCTACTACCACACCTCTACTACCACACATTGGGTATTCTACTACCACACCTCTACTACCACACCTTGGGTATTCTACTACCACACCTTGGGTATTCTACTACCACACCTCTACTACCACACCTTGGGTATTCTACTACCACACCTTGGGTATTCTACTACCACACCTCTACTACCACACCTTGGGTATTCTACTACCACACCTTGGGTATTCTACTACCACACCTCTACTACCACACCTTGGGTATTCTACTACCACACCTCTACTACCACACATTGGGTATTCTACTACCACACCTCTACTACCACACCTTGGGTATTCTACTACCACACCTCTACTACCACACCTTGGGTATTCTACTACCACACCTTGGGTATTCTACTACCACACCTTGGGTATTCTACTACCACACCTCTACTACCACACCTTGGGTATTCTACTACCACACCTCTACTACCACACCTTGGGTATTCTACTACCACACCTTGGGTATTCTACTACCACACCTTGGGTATTCTACTACCACACCTCTACTACCACACCTTGGGTATTCTACTACCACACCTTGGGTATTCTACTACCACATTGGGTATTCTACTACCACAACATTGGGTATTCTACTACCACACCTTGGGTATTCTACTACCACACCTTGGGTATTCTACTACCATACCTTGGGTATTCTACTACCACACCTTGGGTATTCTACTACCACACCTTGGGTATTCTACTACCACAACATTGGGTATTCTACTACCACACCTTGGGTATTCTACTACCACAACATTGGGTATTCTACTACCACACCTTGGGTATTCTACTACCACACCTCTACTACCACACCTTGGGTATTCTACTACCACACCTTGGGTATTCTACTACCACACCTTGGGTATTCTACTACCACACCTTGGGTATTCTACTACCACACCTTGGGTATTCTACTACCACAACATTGGGTATTCTACTACCACACCTTGGGTATTCTACTACCACAACATTGGGTATTCTACTACCACAACATTGGGTATACTACTACCACAACATTGGGTATTCTACTACCACAACATTGGGTATTCTACTACCACAACGTTCAAGAGGAAGTTTAATAAAGCCGGATTGACTTCCTTAATTATTTGACACTTGTAAAACAGATTGTATGACTTTGTGGCTGTGCCAGCTAGGTAACACTCTGCAGAACTGCCTACAGAACAACATTCATGGCAAAACAAACGCTAACCTGCGTTGACATGAGCATGCTGTATACCCAATGGCCCCTGGTCTAAAGTAGTGCACTATATATAGGGAACAGGGTGCCATAGGGCTCTGGTCTGAAGTAGTGCACTATATAGGGAATAGGGTGCCATAGGGCTCTGGTCTAAAGTAGTGCACTATATATAGGGAACAGGGTGCCATAGGGCTCTGGTCTAAAGTAGTGCACTATATAGGGAATAGGGTGCCATTTGGGATTCAGACTTTTCCTTCCTTCTCCACTGTAGGAGGTACTGTGAAGGAGGTATTGTAAAGGAGGTACTGTGAAAGAGGTATTGTAAAGGAGGTACTGTAAAGGGGGTACTGTGAAAGAGGTATTGTAAAGGAGGTACTGTGAAAGAGGTATTGTAAAGGAGGTACTGTAAAGGAGGTACTGTGAAGTGGGTACTGTGAAGGAGGTACTGTAAAGGGGGTACTGTGAAGGAGGTACTGTAAAGGGGGTACTGTGAAGGAGGTACTGTAAAGGAGGTACTGTGAAGGAGGTACTGTGAAGGAGGTGCTGTGAAGGAGGTGCTGTGAAGGGGTACTGTAAAGGAGGTACTGTAAAGGAGGTACTGTGAAGGAGGTACTGTAAAGGGGGTACTGTAAAGGAGGTGCTGTGAAGGAGGTACTGTAAAGGAGGTACTGTGAAGGAGGTACTGTAAAGGAGGTACTGTGAAGGAGGTACTGTAAAGGAGGTACTGTGAAGGAGGTACTGTGAAGGAGGTACTGTAAAGGAGGTACTGTGAAGGAGGTACTGTAAAGGAGGTACTGTGAAGGAGGTACTGTGAAGGAGGTACTGTGAAGGAGGTACTGTGAAAGAGGTATTGTAAAGGGGGTACTGTAAAGGGGGTACTGTGAAGGAGGGACTGTAAAGGAGGTATTGTAAAGGGGGTACTGTGAAGGAGGTACTGTGAAGGAGGTACTGTGAAGGAGGTACTGTAAAGGGGGTACTGTAAAGGAGGTACTGTAAAGGGGGTACTGTGAAGGAGGCACTGTGAAAGAGGTACTGTGAAAGAGGTACTGTGAAAGAGGTAGTGTGAAAGAGGTAGTGTGTGTCTAGAAGAGATATATCAGTTGTAAACCGTCGGAATGTCAAATAGCCAATAGGGTCTTGACTGTCCCCGCGCGCCCTTCCAGGGTTGGTTAGTAGGGTCGTCCCGCCCACTTTCTCCCGCCTGTCACCCAGTGACAGGGGTGTCATAGCAACTGTCACGGCAACCGTGGAAACAATACACAATGGCTTTGAGGACATGACCTTCTATTATCGGTGGAGTCAAACGCTGGTACCATTACGTAGTCTGACACACACTCACACACCGCCTGGTACACACACACACACTGACGGGTCAGGTCAGGTCCCAACACAGGGGCTCGTCCCCCTTCCACCCCCCCCCACATATACACACTGATCCGTAGAACACACACACACCATTACGTAGTCTGACACACACACACACACACATACACACACACACTGATCAGGTGATTGAGGGCCAGAAACACAGGGGCTCGTCTCCACCCCCCCACACACAACCCATTTATTGAAAGTTATCAAGGGCACACACACACACACACACACACACACACACACACACACACACGCCTGCCCTGGGGCGCCCAAGCAAAAGGGGGCTGGTATGCTAACTAACTAACACACACACATCGCCACCCGCCACGGAGAGTCCTGCGCTGACATCCAGGGAACACACACACACACATTGCCACCCGCCACGGAGAGTCCTGTGCTGACATCCAGGGAACACACACACACACACACATTGCCACCCGCCACGGAGAGTCCTGCGCTGACATCCAGGGAACACACACACACACATCGCCACCCGCCACGGAGAGTCCTGCGCTGACATCCAGGGAACACACACACACACACGCCTGCCCTGGGACGCCCAAGCAAAAGGGGGCTGGTATGCTAACTAACACACACACACACAAACACATCGCCACCCGCCACGGAAAGTCCTGCGCTGACATCCAGGGAACACACACACAAACACACGCTAGCACCACGGCTGGCAGGTTAATGAAAGTCAAAGGCTTCACATTCTGTCTCCAGAAATAGTGCTGCATGGCCATCACACCGTCAATGTGCCAATGTGCCAAGGCCGTGGGTTATGGTGAACCGTACACACACACACACACACACACACACACACACACTACACACACACACACACACACATTCCTCCAACCCTGCTCCATCCGGTTTAGACAAGTTCAAACCAGCAGCTGACACAGAAAGACAGACAGACAGGTATGGTTTTCTCTACTGATACGGACCTCAGTCTTCATTAGATATGATGACACTCCACCCTGACTACCGAGACGGACCTCAGTCCTCATTAGATATGATGACACTCCACCCTGACTACCGAGACGGACCTCAGTCCTCATTAGATATGATGACACTACACCCTGACTACCGATACGGACCTCAGTCCTCATTAGATATGATGACACTACACCCTGACTACCGATACGGACCTCAGTCTTCATTAGATATGATGACACTACACCCTGACTACCGATACGGACCTCAGTCCTCATTAGATATGATGACACTACACCCTGACTACCGATACGGACCTCAGTCCTCATTAGATATGATGACATTACAGCCTGACTACCGATACGGACCTCAGTCCTCATTAGATATGATGACACTACACCCTGACTACACTAGTAATTATTTTACTATACTACTAACTAGTAATTATTGTACTATACAACTAACTAGTCATTATTGTACTATACTACTACTAAATAGTCATTATTGTAGTATAGTACTACTACTAAATAGTCATTATTGTACTAAACTACTACTACTAAATAGTCATTATTGTAGTATACCACAACTAAATAGTCATTATTGAACCATACTACTAAATAGTCATTATTGTACTATACTACTACTAAATAGTCATTATTGTACTGTACTACAACTACTAACTAGTCATTATTGTACTATACTACTACTAAATAGTCATTATTGTAGTATAGTACTACTACTAAATAGTCATTATTGTACTAAACTACTACTACTAAATAGTCATTATTGTACTATAGTACTACTACTAAATAGTAATTATTGTAGTATACCACAACTAAATAGTCATTATTGAACCATACTACTAAATAGTCATTATTGTACTATACTACTACTAAATAGTCATTATTGTACTGTACTACAACTACTAACTAGTCATTATTGTAGTATACTACTACTACTAAATAGTCATTATTGTACTATACTACAACTACTATTACTAAATAGTCATTCTTGTAGTATAGTACTACTACTAAATAGTCATTATTGTAGTATAGTACTACTACTACTACTAAATAGTCATTATTGTACTATACTACAACTACTAAATAGTCATTATTGTACTATACTACAACTACTAAATAGTCATTATTGTACTATACTACAACTACTAAATAGTCATTATTGTAGTATAGTACTACTACTAAATAGTCATTATTGTACTATACTACTACTAAATAGTCATTATTGTACTGTACTACAACTACTAACTAGTCATTATTGTAGTATACTACTACTACTAAATAGTCATTATTGTACTATACTACAACTACTATTACTAAATAGTCATTATTGTAGTATAGTACAACTAAATAGTCATTATTGTAGTATAGTACTACTACTAAATAGTCATTATTGTAGTATACTACTACTACTAAATAGTCATTATTGTACTATACTACAACTACTAAATAGTCATTATTGTACTATACTACAACTACTAAATAGTCATTATTGTAGTATAGTACTACTACTAAATAGTCATTATTGTACTATACTACTACTAAATAGTCATTATTGTAGTATAGTACTACTACTACTACTAAATAGTCCTTATTGTACTATACTACAACTACTAACTAGTCATTATTGTACTATAGTACTACTACTAAATAGTCATTATTGAACCATACTACTAAATAGTCATTATTGTACTATACTACTACTAAATAGTCATTATTGTAGTATAGTACTACTACTAAATAGTCATTATTGTACTGTACTACAACTACTAACTAGTCATTATTGTAGTATACTACTACTACTACTAAATAGTCATTATTGTACTATACTACAACTACTAAATTGTCATTATTGTACTATACTACTACTAAATAGTCATTATTGTACTATACTACTACTACTAAATAGTCATTATTGTAGTATAGTACTACTACTAAATAGTCATTATTGTACTATAGTACTACTACTAAATAGTCATTATTGTAGTATACTACTACTAAATAGTCATTATTGTACTATAGTACTACTACTAAATAGTCATTATTGTAGTATACTACTACTAAATAGTCATTATTGTACTATAGTACTACTACTAAATATTCATTATTGTAGTATACCACTACTAAATAGTCATTATTGTAGTATACTACTACTAAATAGTCATTATTGTAGTATAGTACTACTACTAAATAGTCATTACTGTAGTATACTACTACTAAATAGTCATTATTGTACTATAGTACTACTACTAAATAGTCATTATTGTACTATAGTACTACTACTAAATAGTCATTATTGTACTATAGTACTACTACTAAATAGTCATTATTGTACTATAGTACTACTACTAAATAGTCATTATTGTAGTATACTACTACTAAATAGTCATTATTGTACTATAGTACTACTACTAAATAGTCATTATTGTAGTATACTACTACTAAATAGTCATTATTGTAGTATAGTACTACTACTAAATAGTCATTACTGTAGTATACTACTACTAAATAGTCATTATTGTACTATAGTACTACTACTAAATAGTCATGATTGTACTATAGTACTACTACTAAATAGTCATTATTGTAGTATACTACTACTAAATAGTCATTATTGTACTATAGTACTACTACTAAATATTCATTATTGTAGTATACCACTACTAAATAGTCATTATTGTAGTATACTACTACTAAATAGTCATTATTGTACTATAGTACTACTACTAAATAGTCATTATTGTAGTATACCACAACTAAATAGTGTTTATTATACTGGACTTACATATGCAGATGGTGGAGAGAAGCCTGGTGGCCAAGTATGGAGGGACACAGTTCTGGAAGGCAGGCTGCAGGACATAGTTGGAGAAGGTGAGAGCTATGACAGCCAGGGTGGTGGGGTACATGATGAGAACCGCGCTCCATAGGAGCAGGAACCTATAGGAAGACAGCACATATACTGTTAAAACTATATATATTTATACTTGTATGTAGACGGTCTGCCTTGTTTTCTAGAGACTGGACATTAGCGAGTAAAATACTCGGAAGAGTTGCATGGTGTGTGCGCCTCCGAACCCTGACCAGAAAGCCGCTCTGTCTACCTCTCCTGCGGCAACTTTGTTTTGTCTTAGCCTCTTGGGTGGTTCGGACGAAGGATCCACTTCGGGAAAGTCGTATTCCTGGTCGTAGTGCTGGTAAGAAGACGTCTCTCTGATATCCAATAGTTCTTCCCGGCTGTACGTATTAACACTTGAGATCTCCTGGGCTAACAATGTAGGAAATAATACACAAAAAATCTAACTACTGCATAGTTTCCTAAGGACTAGAAGTGAGGCGAACGTTTCTGTCGGTGCCATTTTGCCATCTAGAGAGTTGGGACATTGAGGTTTCTGCATCATGATCCATTTAATAACATTCTATTGCAGCCATGTTGGCTCCTGTTAACAAAATGAGCATCAGGATGCATTTAATAACATTCTATTGCAGCCATGTTGGCTCCTGTTAACAAAATGAGCATCAGGATGCATTTAATAACATTCTATTGCAGCCATGTTGGCTCCTGTTAACAAAATGAGCATCAGGATGCATTTAGCCTTGTCCTGTTGGAGCCTGTGATATCCGGTCCTGTTGGAGCCTGTGATATTTATTCCTGTTGGAGCCTGTGATCTCTGGTCCTGTTGGAGCCTGTGATATTTATTCCTGTTGGAGCCTGTGATCTCTGGTCCTGTTGGAGCCTGTGATATTTATTCCTGTTGGAGCCTGTGATATTTATTCCTGTTGAAGCCTGTGATGTCTGGTCCTGTTGGAGCCTGTGATATCTGGTCCTGTTGGAGCCTGTGATATTTATTCCTGTTGAAGCCTGTGATGTCTGGTCCTGTTGGAGCCTGTGATCTCTAGTCCTGTTGGAGCCTGTGATGTCTGGTCCTGTTGGAGCCTGTGATATCCGGTCCTGTTGGAGCCTGTGATCTCTGGTCCTGTTGGAGCCTGTGATGTCTGGTCCTGTTGGAGCCTGTGATGTCTGGTCCTGTTGGAGCCTGTGATACCTAGTCCTGTTGGAGCCTGTGATATCTAGTCCTGTTGGAGCCTGTGATCTCTAGTCCTGTTGGAGCCTGTGATACCTAGTCCTGTTGGAGCCTGTGATACCTAGTCCTTTTGTAGACAGTGCATTCGGAAAGTGTTCAGACCCCTTGACTTTTTCCATATTTTGTGACATTACAGCCTCATTATAAAATGGATTTACACACAATACCTCATAATAACAAAGCAAAAACAGGTTTTTAGAAAGTTGAGCAAATTCATAAAAAAATTTAAAAAACGGAAATATCACATTTACATCAGTATTCAGACCCTTTACTCAGTGCTTTGTTGAAGCACCTTAGGCAGCGATTACAGCCTCCAGTCTTCTTGGGTATGATGCTACAAGCTTGGCACACCTGTATTTGGGGAGTTTCTCCCATTCCTCTCTGCAGATCCTCTCACTAGTCCGTGTTGTGGTCAGATTAATCATACTAGTCCATGTTGTGGTCAGATGTCTTTTCACTAATCTATGTTGTGGTCAGATTAATCCTGCCAGTCTGTTCACTAATCTATGTTGTGGTCAGATTAATCCTGCCAGTCTGTTCACTAATCCATGTTGTGGTCAGATTAATCCTGACAGTCCTCTCACTAGTCCATGTTGTGGTCAGATTAATCCTGACAGTCCTCTCACTAGTCCATGTTGTGGTCAGATTAATCCTGCCAGTCTGTTCACTAATCTATGTTGTGGTCAGATTAATCCTGCCAGTCTTTTCACTAGTCCATGTTGTGGTCAGATTAATCCTGCCAGTCTTTTCACTAGTCCATGTTGTGGTCAGATTAATCCTGCCAGTCCTCTCACTAGTCCATGTTGTTCGTCAGATTAATCCTGCCAGTCTGTTCACTAGTCCATGTTGTGGTCAGATTAATCCTGCCAGTCTTTTCACTAGTCCATGTTGTGGTCAGATTAATCCTGCCAGTCTGTTCACTAGTCCATGTTGTGGTCAGATTAATCCTGACAGTCCTCTCACTAGTCCATGTTGTTCGTCAGATTAATCCTGCCAGTCTGTTCACTAGTCCATGTTGTGGTCAGATTAATCCTGCCAGTCTGTTCACTAGTCCATGTTGTGGTCAGATTAATCCTGCCAGTCCTCTCACTAGTCCATGTTGTGGTCAGATGAAACAATAGTAGCTCTATATCTTTCACTAGATGTGTTTTAATGGTCAATTAACCAACATTTCTGAAAATGTATATATCGTGTTTTGGAATGAAATTCTTCCCTTCTACTCTGAGACCCTTAACCACTGCGCCACCCGTGAGGCCCTTCCCTTCTACTCTGAGACCCTTAACCACTGCGCCACCCGGGAGGCCCTTCCCTTCTACTCTGAGACCCTTAACCACTGCGCCACCCGGGAGGCCCTTCCCTTCTACTCTGAGACCCTTAACCACTGCGCCACCAGGGAGGCCCTTCCCTTCTACTCTGAGACGGGCCCTGGACATTTCTGAAAAAACCTGGGAATTCTGGGAAGGTTTCTGGGTTGTTCCCTAATCAGGATTGTGGACATAAAATAGACACGTACCCCACCAGTCCTCCGAATATCTCTGTGACGTAGGAGTAGTCTCCCCCTGACTTGGGAATGGTGACGCCCAGCTCAGCGTAACACATGGACCCCAGGGCGCAGATACCCCCTCCGCACACCCATACGATGAGGGACAGACCCACCGAACCAGCGTGCTCCAAAACACCCTTAGGAGAGATGAATATCCCCGAACCAATGATGTTACCTGGAGAACAAGAGAGACAGACAGATACATTAGTATCAAGTGTAGTAGTTTCCTGTGGTCTTCAACAACCTCCCAGTCCTGTCCCCTTGATGTGAGGGAGGAGAAATACATTCACATCAACTCTAATAGTTGGTCTTCAACAACCTCCCAGTCCTGTCCCCTTGTTGTGAGGGAGGAGAAATACATTCACATCAACTCTAATAGTTGGTCTTCAACAACCTCCCAGTCCTGTCCCCTTGTTGTGAGGGAGGAGAAATACATTCACATCAACTCTAATAGTTGGTCTTCAACAACCTCCCAGTCCTGTCCCCTTGATGTGAGGGAGGAGAAATACATTCACATCAACTCTAATAGTTGGTCTTCAACAACCTCCCAGTCCTGTCCCCTTGTTGTGAGGGAGGAGAAATACATTCACATCAACTCTAATAGTTGGTCTTCAACAACCTCCCAGTCCTGTCCCCTTGTTGTGAGGGAGGAGAAATACATTCACATCAACTCTAATAGTTGGTCTTCAACAACCTCCCAGTCCTGTCCCCTTGTTGTGAGGGAGGAGAAATACATTCACATCAACTCTAATAGTTGGTCTTCAACAACCTCTCAGTCCTGTCCCCTTGTTGTGAGGGAGGAGAAATACATTCACATCAACTCTAATAGTTGGTCTTCAACAACCTCCCAGTCCTGTCCCCTTGTTGTGAGGGAGGAGAAATACATTCACATCAACTCTAATAGTTGGTCTTCAACAACCTCCCAGTCCCGTCCCCTTGTTGTGAGGGAGGAGAAATACATTCACATCAACTCTAATAGTTGGTCTTCAACAACCTCCCAGTCCTGTCCCCTTGTTGTGAGGGAGGAGAAATACATTCACATCAACTCTAATAGTTGGTCTTCAACAACCTCCCAGTCCTGTCCCCTTGATGTGAGGGAGGAGAAATACATTCACATCAACTCTAATAGTTGGTCTTCAACAACCTCCCAGTCCTGTCCCCTTGATGTGAGGGAGGAGAAATACATTCATATCTAGACTAACAGGTGTCTGTATAGAGGCTTGCTACTAACAGGTGTCTGTATAGAGCCTTGCTACTAACAGGTGTCTCTATAGAGCCTTGCTACTAACAGGTGTCTCTATAGAGCCTTACTACTAACAGGTGTCTCTATAGAGCCTTACTACTAACAGGTGTCTCTATAGAGCCTTGCTACTCTTATTTTCAAATGTATTTATACTGTGGATTTACTTCTTTACTTACCTACACACACACACACACACACACACACACACACACACACACACACACACACACACACACACACACACACACACACACACACACACACACACACACACACACACACACACACACACACACACACACACTTTTTTTGGGCACTATTGGTTAGAGCCTGTAAGTAAGCATTTCACTGTGAGGTCTACTACACCTGTTGTATTCGGCGCATGTGACAAATAAACTTAGATTTGATTTAATAGTTGGTCTTCAACAACCTCCCAGTCTTGTCCACTTGTGCTTTTTTATAGTTGTGGGGTTGTTTATCATAAGAAAAATCTGTTTTCTGTTATCAATTTGATAAACAACCCCCCCTAGTCATCACACAGCTGTTTCAGATCTGGGTTACAACCACAGTGACCTGAAATGACCATGGAGCTCTGGTGCTGTTCCCCATGTCCTAGTCTCTGGTGCTGTTCCTCATGTCCTAGTCTCTGGTGCTGTTAACCATGTCCCAGTCTCTGGTGCTGTTCCCCATGTCCTAGTCTCTGGTGCTGTTCCCCATGTCCTAGTCTCTGGTGCTGTTCCCCATGTCCTAGTCTCTGGTGCTGTTCCCCATGTCCTAGTCTCTGGTGCTGTTCCCCATGTCCTAGTCTCTGGTGCTGTTCCCCATGTCCTAGTCTCTGGTGCTGTTCCCCATGTCCTAGTCTCTGGTGCTGTTCCCCATGTCCTAGTCTCTGGTGCTGTTCCCCATGTCCTAGTCTCTGGTGCTGTTCCCCATGTCCTAGTCTCTGGTGCTGTTCCCATGTCCTAGTCTCTGGTGCTGTTCCCCATGTCCTAGTCTCTGTTCTACAGGGTCAGTGAACTGGACTGTTACTACTGGCTAACACTGAGGTCTGTTACTACACTACGTAACCCTGACTAACACTGAGGTCTGTTACTACACTATGTAACCCTGGACTAACACTGAGGTCTGTTACTACACTATGTAACCCTGACTAACACTGAGGTCTGTTACTACACTGTGTAACCCTGACTAACACTGAGGTCTGTTACTACACTACATAACCCTGACTAACACTGAGGTCTGTTACTACACTACGTAACCCTGGCTAACACTGAGGTCTGTTACTACACTACGTAACCCTGGCTAACACTGAGGTCTGTTACTACACTACGTAACCCTGACTAACACTGAGGTCTGTTACTACAATACGTAACCCTGACTAACACTGAGGTCTGTTACTACACTACGTAACCCTGGACTAACACTGAGGTCTGTTACTACACTATGTAACCCTGACTAACACTGAGGTCTGTTACTACACTGTGTAACCCTGGACTAACACTGAGGTCTGCTACTACACTGTGTAACCGTGGACTAACACTGAGGTCTGTTACTACACTATGTAACCCTGACTAACACTGAGGTCTGTTACTACACTACGTAAACCTGACTAACACTGAGGTCTGTTACTACACTACGTAACCCTGGCTAACACTGAGGTCTGTTACTACACTGTGCAACCCTGGACTAACACTGAGGTCGTTTACTACACTGTGTAACCCTGGACTAACACTGAGGTCTGTTACTACACTGGTTAACCCTAGACTAACACTGAGGTCTGTTACTACACTACGTAACCCTGACTAACACTGAGGTCTGTTACTACACTACGTAACCCTGGACTAACACTGAGGCCTGTTACTACACTACGTAACCCTGGCTAACACTGAGGTCTGTTACTACACTACGTAGCCCTGACTAACACTGAGGTCTGTTACTACACTACGTAACCCTGGCTAACACTGAGGTATGTTACTACACTGTGTAACCCTGGACTAACACTGAGGTCTGTTACTACACTACGTAACCTTCACTAACACTGAGGTCTGTTACTACACTGTGTAACCCTGGCTAACACTGAGGTCTGTTACTACACTACGTAACCCTGACTAACACTGAGGTCTGTTACTACACTACGTAACCCTGGACTAACACTGAGGCCTGTTACTACACTACGTAACCCTGGCTAACACTGAGGTCTGTTACTACACTACGTAGCCCTGACTAACACTGAGGTCTGTTACTACACTACGTAACCCTGGCTAACACTGAGGTATGTTACTACACTGTGTAACCCTGACTAACACTGAGGTCTGTTACTACACTGTGTAACCCTGGACTAACACTGAGGTCTGTTACTACACTATGTAGCCCTGACTAACACTGAGGTCTGTTACTACACTACGTAGCCCTGACTAACACTGAGGTCTGTTACTACACTACGTAACCCTGACTAACACTGAGGTCTGTTACTACACTACGTAACCCTGGCTGACACTGAGGTCTGCTACTACACTGTGTAACCCTGGCTAACACTGAGGTCTGTTACTACACTACGTAACCCTGACTAACACTGAGGTATGTTACTACACTGTGTAACCCTGGACTAACACTGAGGCCTGTTACTACACTACGTAACCCTGGCTAACACTGAGGTCTGCTACTACACTGTGTAACCCTGGCTCTGTGTCTGAGGCCTGTTACTACACTGTGTATCCCTGGCTCTGTGTCTGAGGCCTGCTACTACACTGTGTAACCCTGGCTAACACTGAGGTCTGCTACTACACTGTGTAACCCTGGCTAACACTGAGGTCTGTTACTACACTACGTAACCATGGCTAACACTGAGGTCTGCTACTACACTGTGTAACCCTGGCTAACACTGAGGTCTGCTACTACACTGTGTAACCCTGGACTAACACTGAGGTCTGTTACTACACTATGTAGCCCTGACTAACACTGAGGTCTGTTACTACACTACGTAGCCCTGACTAACACTGAGGTCTGTTACTACACTACGTAACCCTGACTAACACTGAGGTCTGTTACTACACTACGTAACCCTGGCTGACACTGAGGTCTGCTACTACACTGTGTAACCCTGGCTAACACTGAGGTCTGTTACTACACTACGTAACCCTGACTAACACTGAGGTATGTTACTACACTGTGTAACCCTGGACTAACACTGAGGCCTGTTACTACACTACGTAACCCTGGCTAACACTGAGGTCTGCTACTACACTGTGTAACCCTGGCTCTGTGTCTGAGGCCTGTTACTACACTGTGTATCCCTGGCTCTGTGTCTGAGGCCTGCTACTACACTGTGTAACCCTGGCTAACACTGAGGTCTGCTACTACACTGTGTAACCCTGGCTAACACTGAGGTCTGTTACTACACTACGTAACCATGGCTAACACTGAGGTCTGCTACTACACTGTGTAACCCTGGCTAACACTGAGGTCTGCTACTACACTGTGTAACCCTGGCTCTGTGTCTGAGGCCTGTTACTACACAACGTAGCCCTGACTAACACTGAGGTCTGTTACTACACTACGTAACCCTGGCTAACACTGAGGTCTGCTACTACACTGTGTAACCCTGGCTCTGTGTCTGAGGCTGGCTGAGGTACTCATCCCTTCCACGTCCACAACATCATCATCTGATCCACTGAGGTCTGCTACTACACTGTGTAACCCTGGCTCTGTGTCTGAGGCCTGCTACTACACTGTGTAACCCTGGCTCTGTGTCTGAGGCTGGCTGAGGTACCCATCCCTTCCACGTCCACAACATCATCATCTGATCCACTGAGGTCTGCTACTACACTGTGTAACCCTGGCTCTGTGTCTGAGGTCTGCTACTACACTGTGTAACCCTGGCTCTGTGTCTGACGCCTGCTACTACACTGTGTAACCCTGGCTCTGTGTCTGAGGCTGGCTGAGGTACCCATCCCTTCCACGTCCACAACATCATCATCTGATCCACTGAGGTCTGCTACTACACTGGTTAACCCTGGCTCTGTGTCTGAGGTCTGCTACTACACTGTGTAACCCTGGCTCTGTGTCTGAGGTCTG